>NC_056725.1:675918581-676043581 GCF_019279795.1 Protopterus annectens
ACATTAATTGGTAGTGGTACTATTCTCACTGTAGCCAGGTTTGTTTGTGTGAATGTTAGACCATTTTACATCAGTGTATGTGATCATGGGATCATTGGACTTTAGTAACCTAATGGCCCTAAGTCCCTTAAAATCTTAGTCAAGTTCTTACCCTTACTTACATGATCAGCACACATTGCCCCTGTCCATGAGGGACACAGGCAGAAGCCCTGTATTGAGATGATGGTCATCCAGGCAATCATACAGATTGCATTTGAAGAGGGCCAGTGAGGTTGCCATTAGGTGGGAGTCTGTTGCAAAGGTTTGTTAAGGCTGGTATAAATATCAATGACAACCAATCTGGATGTGTATCTATCTTTAACAAATATGGATACACCACCTGCATTACCTGGCACACTTTCAGTTTGAGGTCTGAACATGTGGAAGGTCATGTAGCCTGTTATGGCTGTGGTGCTGTTCACACCTTGAACCAGGTGTGTGTGATTGCATAAATGTCTGCATCTTCCAAGGTGGGGGCACCTTCCAGTGAGTGGTGTGTAGTGTTGGCATTACTAGCATTTAGCAGCATAACTGTGATGTTGTTTGAAGATGGCATTTCCTCTTGGGAAAGTGTTCCCTTGAGACATCATCTATAAGATGCACTATGGGGATGCCAACAGCCTTGGCCAGTACACAAGCTCCCAGGGGTGACAGATGAACCATCTGTGGAAAAGCATAGAGGTTTGTTGAGCAAGACATCTCCAACTGACATGTACTGGATCCCCTTACAATGACACCACACAATAAGCCAATTATTGGCTTCAACCATTTTCCATGTGTATTAAGCCATCATCCTAGGTGAAGGTGAAATGCAGCTGAAGGCTATGAGCATACCTGCCAGTGACACAGAGTCTGTAAGCTCAGTCATGTGTCTGCATACAGTCCACTGAGGTATGTCTCAAGTTGTACACATCAACAGGACCTATGAAGTCATCATAACATTACCTGATGTTGACAAACCTGCATGCATGTGTATCTGGCACCTCACAGACAGCTAAATATGATCTTTCCCATATGTAGCCTGGTGAGAGGGACATCACTCTGTCTCATCGTGTAATCACCTATGAATAATATGTTTGAGTTTTTGATTTGCCTCAGGTGTTTGACCATTGAGACAGTGGTGCATGTGCTATTATATGTACTGTGTTCTGCAGATGTATAATTATGTGTAGTGAGCTTGCAATTGGGTTTCTCCAGTGTCTGATGTTTATGAATGTGTCTGGTAAGGACCTCCACACATGCAGGTGCTTGTGATGTGGGTGTGGGTGGAGTATGTGATGATGTGTGCATCTTAGCAAACTGATCATTGTCATATGTACTGATCAGTATGTGAGACAGCATGGAATCAAGGTTTGTAATATACTCACATCTCTCACACATTGTATTTGTGTGGCATAGCGGTGGGGACAATTTCCACATCTCAACAGCAGTCATTGATAATTCCATTAGCAATAGAGTCTTGCTTGTGTGCATGTCATAGCAGGCATCATTAGGCAGTGGCCTGAAAAATGCTGAAATATATCATGTCATCATCTTTATGTAGTTCTCCTAAGGTAACATAGCACCTGGCAGTGTGCCATAACATGGTTGAGTGAGTACAATGCTTTGCCAGGTATGTGACCCTTGGATCAACCATAATTCCTTGAGGTTGACAGCCTCAAACACACTGTCTGTAGGCACTCCTTGCAGTGGAGATGTGGATACCTGTGCATGCACAGAGACTTTGTTCAACTTTGCAGTCATTATGTTGGCCTTGCTAGTCTACAGTGTCTCTCAAGCAACCAGACAGCAAATTGGATGTTGTGTGACATAATGTGGGAACACAGACATGTGTTCTGGTTACATAACTGTACAGTATGACATACCTAGGACATGTGTGAGGTACACACACGTTGGCCAAAGGTAGCCAATGCTTTGCAGTAGGCCTGAGAACCATGTCACGCAGATGTGCACCATGAAGCTGTTGAAGGTCAAGTTGCATGAACTGCTGTGAAATTGTCACCAACAGGGATCACTGCTGCTGTGGTGCTTGTTCAAGCAACAGTGGATGTCTATGTCACCGGACATTGAACATTATATTGTGATGCTGCAGCTGTGCTCCAACTAATCATCTGGTCAGTACCCTAGTGAAATCCTAACAGCCATGGAATACAAGGCATAATACATGCCAAACTCATGTGTGTGTCTGGTAAGGAGCTCCACACATGCATCTACCTGGAAAAGGGTATGTGAAGCCTACTGAGCCTTGCATGATGTGGGACAAATATATGGATGAAGAAACAGGCTGTGGCCTACTCCTCATGTTGAGCTTGGTACTAATGTTTTGCTTCTGATGAGAGACAAAGTATAGGAGCATGGTATCCCAGGAGAGAGTGGTTGTGATGAGACCAGCAGTAGTAGTACCCAGGCAGCAGCATTGCAGGGGACTGTCCTCTTGTCAGCATTCCTTACAAGGTAATTGTGTCATTTCAGTACACACTGCTTGAGTAGTTACCATCTGCAGAATAACTGTGTAAACACACCCTCCTTACCTTCACAGGATGTATGTATGACTTTCCCCTCCATTGTTTGCCTGTGCTCTGCACAGACACAGACATATTGGATGACTATCTTCTTGGAAACCATGATAGAATTAACTGAAATGCTTAGTTGCACACAGTGACAAGCACTGTCCCCAGATGTCTCATTAATCTTATATTTAAAGCCATGAATAGACTTACCATGGAAATGATCAGTAGCAATGTATAACACCTGCAGACACTGGCCCAAACCCAGTTTGTTTTGTTCAATGTCAGATCATGCCTACCTTAACCAGTGGACCTCATTGAGTGCTAAACTATGCAGTGGATGAGGGGAAAATGACTCACTCCACCTCCCATGGCCTGAGAAGGAATTTGACAAGATTAGGCCATCAGGCATAGTTGAAACACTGTACATGTTATTTGCAAACTAGTATGTCAGCTGGGGGATAGCCAAGTGTCTGACAGTCATTATCCAGGAAGATAGCATTGGGTAGTCCTCAGCTGCAATGAGGCCAGTCACCATTGGACTTCCCTCACACATTATTCCTGGGACTACCCCTCCTAGACATACCATTTTCAGCAGTCACGGCCACTGTCAGTGACCTCAGAATGAATACATTTGCAGATGATTGCAAATTAGGAGCTGTTACTGTATCCTACACAAAATCAACAGTTATCCAGGATGGGCTAACACACACATTCAGTTGTTGTCAGAGCCACTGACAAATACTAAATGCTAAGGAATGCAAAATACTATACTTTTGGAAGTCATCCACCCCTGGAAAATATTGTATTGTTCGCACACCTCTAATAGTTGAGCCATTAGTTAGGGCCTTATGGGCACAGAGAATGATGCAGCCTTTGACTTGCATTGGTCAGTAAGATGTGGGGATTCATTCAATGTTGCAGAAGCTATAGAGAAAGGTATGACATGTATATCACAGAATGTCATTGTTACACTGTATTTGGCACTCATCACACCTATCATGGAGTGCAATGCCACCTTTGCTATTTAACTACACAGGCATATCCGACAACTGTAACAGCCACAGAGGCTCCACAGTAAACCAGACTGTGTCAAAGCCATAACTGTGTATTCTGTCTCATACATGCTTTGAAGGGGAGGTGTATGACTGCCATACAGGGAGGTGTCAGATACCACTATGTACCTCCTACATATCCAAGAAAGGACTAGCATGGGAATTACCTGTTCTACACAGCTACACTTAGACTGTGGTATAAACAGGACATGCTGGAGAGACAGGTGTGTAAGCCACACAATGCACCCTATATGTAACAGGCTCCCCATTCATGTGAGGCACACTTCCGCTATAGCGCACATCATGTGCAAGTTACATGATGGGATGCAGAACAAGACAATCATAACCGGTTTGGGAGAAATGTCTGTAATGGACACTGGAAAATTGTAGATGGTTCATCTTGTACTCCACAGCTTGTAGATGTGTCAGCTCCCAAAATCATGCTTATACTTATCAAGGGTACCAGACCTTGTCAGAGATTAGGGATCCATGACAAGATTGAAAGAAGCCATTGTTCTTTTTAGCCTGTTATACACATATGACCAATGGAGCCATGCACCTATACTGCTTTACCTTTCTGAAGACATTTTTCTTCTGTACTGACATTCCATCCTGTGCTCTGATGTTTATGGGTTTATTGTACCTGTGTACCCATAGTTGTGCCCTACACAATTCTGATACTGAAACAAACAGATCTATGAGACACCTTTCATTGTGTAAGTATACACCCATTACAACAGCATCCAGCATAATGTACACAAAATAATGCGGTTTACTCATTACAAATGGCAGCAAACAATATCTGTCAGTGACCAGTACAAGCGGCATGTCAAAGGCAACAATGGATGAAACAAATACATAGTAATTTAGATAGTCACCCTGTGCATCAGACATATAGCTTCATTTCCCTGCATCAATGACAAGGATGACAGGGATGTGGCATAGGTATCATCACTTGCACATTGTGTTGTGTAGTGGTGCAGGAGGCTGACCCAATAGGTTGGCAAGCATGTGTGTGAGTCAGTAAGGGAAGCAGGCAAGATGGACCATTGAAAATGTGCTGTGTGTGTCTGTAGGTGACCTGATTGTGACAGTGGTGTGTGAGTGTCTGCATGAACACAGTCAAGCTCAGTGCTAGCCCTACATGTAAGTATGTTGGACAGCTTTGGACTGTGCATGGTGGAGCTAACAGTTTACCATTTCTGGCCCCAAACATGGGAACTGGCTCTTCCAGAAGTTGCACTGGCACCTCCATGCCCAAGGTCAGGAGCAGGGCTACTAAATGAGGGTGACTGCTGTCTGCTGGGACCGTGTCCTCCATGGGAATACCCAGGACCATGAGCCCATGGCCTGCCACACCTTGGTGTAGACAGCACACTCCCCTCTGGAGCACCGGATGTACTGCCACTACGGGAGTGTGACTCAGCAGATGTAGTTGCTGACCTACATCCATGAGTCCAACGCTCAGTTCTAACCAGATGTTCCATCACAAACAATGTGCATTCCAAGACAGATATTCTGCAATCTGTCTCAGACCAACATCTTTCCACTGCATCTGTCAACTGATCCAGGGTATCAGCAACATGGTGAAGGCAGTCACAGATTTCAGACAGTGCTGCATCCATAATCCTGAGCATTCATCTGGAGTTCCTTTCAGAATGTGCCTGTGTCTCCATGATGGCCCCAAATATACACAGAGTGACATGTGATGAGACACCTGAACAGGTGGTGGAAGGACAACAGGCCTCCTACGACCACCCCTATCAATTTGCCTGTGTGGAACCCTGCCATCTCTTTGGCTATGGTAAGTATCGACACTCATTGCAGCCATAGTAGCCACACTTTCTTGTTCGATGTCCCCACCCTCTGACTGTCCAATATCTGTGACCTCAGGGGACTGGGTATGTGTAGGCATACTGACTGTGTACAGTGATAATGAGGCAGAAGAGAGATGTCAACTTCTGTGACAGATTCAGCCCCTGCAGCCCCCACCTGTGCCTCACTTTGGCCACCATTATCATCAGAGTCTGAAGAGATACTGACATCCGGTTGTGAAGGGGAAAGAGACCAACCCCCTGGCCACCTGTGATAAAAAGGGAAAAGCAGTACATTAATACCTGCACTACTATGCTCTGCAGTACAATATTGCAATGTATGTTAAGCTGTATACAATGCTGTCAGTATTACAGACTTGTTTAACCCCCAACCTCATATACTAGGACATGAGAACATCATTTTCTAACATATTCTGTAGTTAGTTGTAAATAAAAAGCTCTTTAATCAAGAATCTCATGAGCAACAATGATGTACACTGTTGACATTTGGCAAACCTCTGCACAGTTGATACATACGGCAATCTGTAGTGTCCTGAAAATACTGTCAAATCAATCAGTGCGGTCACACTTACAAGTCATAGGTATGACTCTAAACTGTGTTCATTTGGAAAATATCTGTGCAGTTGGCAAGCATGCAGACAGTACATCAATCCAGCCATCAGGCCTGGGATGACACTTTTGCGAATACATTGCACTAGATCTACATCTCTAACAAAACAATGCTGTGCTTACCAGGAGCAGGAGCATGGCCACATCCAATTCCTGATGGTCCTATGAAAATCTGAGGGAGAGGTGATGTACACAGCACCACATGTTGCAGTATAACAGGCTAATACATCCAAATATCTGACATTTACTGTAGCTACTATGTTAATTGGTATGTTGATCACAATCTGAGCATGAGATTCAAACTGTAACAACCCCCCCCCAAAAAAAAAATACCTGACACCCACATAAAACTATGTACACCCTGACACACTGATTGTTACAGTATTCCACTGCTGATCCAACCAAGCATAACTGGATGCTCCTCTTGCATGGAAACGGTGGCACCCACATCAAGGACATACCATGTGATGGATGCCTGGGAGCTGTCCTGTGTTCCTAAACTCACCAGGAATTCCTCATTGGCTGACAGTGGTTGTTCTGCCACATGCTCTCCACCAATGACACCATGATCCCTGGCCACGTCTGCTGCTCTTCTGCGTGTGGCGTTGATCATATTGGTGGCACAGTGTCACACCTGCTCATATGTCCTGCTCTGGTGACCAATAGCATTCACATCATGAACCAGGTCAGCCCACAATGCTGCCCACTCTTCCCTGTTTGACTTCTAGGAGTTGATGGTGTTCATGCAAGGCCTCTAGGATGATGTCATTTTCAGCATCTGTGAAAGGGGCCCGGCTTCAAGGATTCATATTTCGTGAAAGAAAACAAAATGGGAACACGTCAGAATCACAAACGTGGGAGTACAGTATGTAGAGATAGAACAATAATAGCTGGCTACCAGTACTCACTAATTGATTACACTTCTAATATTCAACACTATACAAACACAGTAAGGTTGCGGATGCAACTAGGATAGTACCAATAAGCAGCTATTCCTGTTTGCGCCATGACAAATATTGACGTATGATCACACACCCAACACAGGAGTCCATTAAAGTGTGCCGCCTAGGTGTAAAACCCCCTTATAATATATAAAACAACAGTGCCAAACAAATAGCAGTGTAGCATTATAATTGCTATCAAGGGAAATTTCCAGGTGACTGGCGTACCTAATTAACAAAAAGTATTCAACCCTTACTGTACTCTAGTTCCTCTGTAGGTGTAACACATTTGGAGATCAATGACATGACATCAGTACAGTTCTAAGAAACGCTTAATGATGTAATCCCCATTCCCTCTATGTATACTAAAACATATGCATCATTTTAGAAACAAAATGGTTACATACATGATAAGAGTACAATACTCCTCAGTTGAAAGGTACATATATATATATATATATATATATATATATATATATATATATATATATATATATATAAATGTTGTGCCAACAAGTTCATCCTGCGAAGTAACTCTGACACAATGGTTCCCCTAGCTGGCTGGTTGCCTTTTAACATGGTTTTCAGTAGCAAATGTTTGCCTCTGAACCAGTCTGTGCTTCTAAAATTCTAATTGCAGCCAACACAGCTGATTTGCAATATAATCAGCCAATCCCATGCAACCACTGAGCAGGATTATAAGGCCTCAATGTAGATCACAACCCCTTTCTCATATGTTGGGTTGGAAATTACTGAGGTACAAATACTATGTCATGGCAGACAGAATGTCTGTAGCAGCTACTTTCTACATACAGATGTGCTGAAGGTGATGCTGCACTCAATAGGCATAGGCAGAGAGGGTGAACATTTTGCAGAACAAGTTTTAAGGGCAAGTGTGGGACCTGTGGCAGCCATGTTGTATAGGCATAGCGAGATTGGGGGTACCCATCCTACTGGGAATTAAGGTATCTGTTTCAGGTAAGTATGTCAGCCAACATATCAGTAACACAATACAAGGTAAAATGCTTGGTGTGTCCTAGAAAAAGGTAGGGGGGTACATTAACCATGATGTTGCATAGTTGGACAACTGCCAAGTCATGTGTTATGTCATGGTAGTGCCCTGTTCAGTGTGTGCTGGCAATCCTTGCATCTAGCTCAACCTCCATATACTTATGTTAACTGTGTAGCTGTGGTTGCGTGTGATATCACGAGCAAATCATTGTGGGCTGCAGTCTGGTATTACTGGGCCACAATATCAGTACACACTGCAAAATCCTCTGGGAATTCAGGCTAATGCATGACCTGACATTCTCTGCACTTTCCAGTGTTGTACTAGGACTAGTTAAGAGTGGTCCTATCTGTAGACCTTTGACCTCTATTATTTAGATGCAGACATTCCAACTGTACTGCTTTGGGTGGATAAACAGGTGACGAGACACACATACATATCACAATTTATAATGTCGATGTCCACATACATGCATTTTCATTGATAGATGCAAGTGTAATTGAACCCAGGACCATGTGCACCAAAAAAGTAATGTTCTCAATACATTTTACAGAGTGAGCTACAGACTTACTGTTGTAGTAGGTGTATTTTTACATGCTGTAGTTATCATTACAGTGTTAACTGCTGCAAAATACTACATTTACATCTATTATTATGTGTACGGCTTTAGAGTACTGTATTTGTATACCAGAGTCCCAGTTAAAATCCGATTTTCCATTAAAGTTTTAGCAAGTGTATTCTTACATGTCATACATATAATCAGAGTTACCTGCTATTAGATACCTCACTTATGTCTAAGTTTGTATGTGTGGCTTTATAGTGATGTATTACTGTACTTGAGTGCCAATTACAGTACTATTTTTCTATTAATCTCTTAGCTGATTTGGGTGGTCTGGTGCAATGCACAGCATAGCTTAAATGCACTTAATAATGGGAACTTGAGCGTTACTATGTTTTGATTAAAACATCTGTATTAATTAGCAGCTATGTGGCCTGGCAGATTGATCCACTGTTCTGTAGGTGCAATGGTCCTGGGTTCAAAATAGGTCACAGGTGTACCTTGTGATTAATACTTTTTTCAAAAGCATATATCTATGTAGCCTTATTTAGCATAACTAAATGATGTGTTGCACCACGTAAAAAATCTTTAAAGAAAAGAAAAATGGGGAGATAGGACAGTGGTAAATGGGGTGCAAGCAGAGGTAGTAGGTAGATAGGTACCAAAGCATAGTGAAAGGCAGGTAAGGATGTGCAGGACATGTGTAGGATAGAACCATAGCTATCCATTTCTTGAACAGCAACAACTGTGCACTTTTATAGATTTTTTAGCTGAATTTGGAGTGTCACTCCCAGAGAGGGGTGGTCCAAATTACATGTGTCCAGTGGACATGTGCAAAATGGAAAGCTATGTATGGGACGAAATTTTTTTTAAGATGAGAGTGGAATGTTGTGGAAGGGACATAGGTATGTCTGGGGAAGGTAAGTTGGGTAGGTGAGGAAGCTTTTGGAGACAGACAAGACAGCAAACATGGTTGGTGTGTGACACAAGAGGGGGGCGAACACCTTGGATGGGTAGGGTGTTGTGGAATCCCAGTGCCATGAGTGTCATACATGGCAGCAGTGCAAATCAAGTCCTCACCCATGGGACTGCCAGCACTTCTCCTTCACTGCCCCTGTGGTGGCAGTGGTGGATGCTGGCTTCCAGGGCAAGGCCGTTCCACCAGGATGGATAGCATGCTCTCCATCCAGTGCAGGCGTATATCGACAGTTCGGCACAGCAACCCATGCACACACTTGGCAGTTCCTCACAGGTGAAAAAATCACCTCCACCTCCACTCTCAGAGGGGGGGGCCTAGCCCCGTCTGTGAGACAGAACTACCCAATGCTGCAGGTAGTGCAGGGGCAGCAGAGGGAGCACTACCAGGCTGTGGCCAAGGTAGGTGGCTCACCAGGAACCAGCCTACCTTGTCGAGCCATATTAAATTATTTATAAATATAAGGTAACAAAAGAAATAACCAAACAAATATTAGCATTAACATAATGCAAGATAATATTAATCAAATGACATATAAAGGAATATTATGCGGAACACAAAAATAAATAACAATAAGGAAAGTATGTTAACAGCAAACTAGTATAAAATAATACATAAGGCCAACAGTTAGTTACAAATAATATATTAATATCAAATCATAACAATAAATAACAGTAATAAATTAAAGAAGATCAGGGGTGGGGAGAGAGAGAAAAACCTATCATTAGTAACTTTGCAGGTAATATTAATACAAAAACTAGACTACTAATACATAATTCTACAGATGTGCAATTTCAGTTGTGAGTTCAATGACTGCAATTCTTGTATAGATGATGTTGCATGTACATACCTTTCAACCTGTTAGCATGGGACAGTATGGGCCACTAACAAATGCTGGTACACAAGCACAACTACAGGGAACTGTTTTACATAGTGTGGTCATATATTACTACCAAGCTGTTATGTAAATGGATTTGTCAATAAATTGCAGTAATGTCATGTATCTGATAATCAATGGCCAGTCTTATGGGGCACTAGTCGTTGCATTCTCCAAAAGTGTGACATTTGGGAGGTATGTTTGTGTACACTAAGTACACTAGACAGCTGGTTATTTGTCAGCTGGCTGCCATGAGATTAGAACTCACAAGCAGTGACTGCAGGAATTATGTGCACTTTATTTCAAACTCATGAATTCTCAAAATACTATTTTTACAGTTTTTATTGCAACATTTTGTGTGAAACCCAACATTTACACACATGTATAGCTGTATGTGGTATCACATTGGAAACCAAATGCAGTGAACACATGAATAATGAGCATTTTAGTTGAATACAGTAGTTATCAAAGCACCATCTCCTTTTACACTCTAAGGATAAATGTCACATGAAATCTGGCAGCTGCACACATGTATGGCTGTTGACCTAACCATATACCCTGTTTATTTATTTATTTATTTTACATTTGTTTACCGGGATAGTCCAACTGGACACAGGTTCATTTTCAGCGGAGGCCCGGGGAGAAAAGCTCCAAGTAACATTTACAAAACAGGTAAAGCAAAAAGTACAATGCAGAGTCTTTGTTACACATAACACAGTTCCATTTATACAACAATCTTATGAAAATATCAAGTAAGTATACAGTCATGACACAAAGGAATAGGTAAAGGCAATATTTTTTGTTCAGAAAGTAATTACAGTTGTCCATGTAAGTAAGATACAGCTAGCATAGGGATTGTAGTTGCTTTAAAAAGGTTGAGAATGTTAACTAATACAGTGAAGTTTATAGAGATTTGAAGGTTTATTCCTTTAGAGGATGGTAGTTGCTAGTTTTGACAGAGAAGTTAGCAGATTATTAGTATGGCTTACCCAGGGGAATAGCATGAACAGAGCCAATTGTTAGTATAGCGGTTTTTAAGGTTGTGTTTGAATATTTTAGTCGAGGTAGTAGAAATTATGTGGCCTGGTAGAGCATTCCAAGTTTGGGCAATTGTACAGGCAAACAGAGATTTACCTGCTTCATCTGTTCATTTACTGAGTGCTATGTACAGCATATCTCAGGGAAATTATTTGAACTGGGGCTTGACACTTACTCCGGGTACTACACATGCATATCTAAAATGTGATGCTGCATTATATCGTAGTTAATATGTAAAAGTTGACTGGTGTCTGAATGGAACACACATGCAGTGATTACAGGAATAATGAAAACTTATTTGACAAGATTAGTTATCAAAGCACAATTCTGTTGTAAACTTTATTGATAATGTTCCTTTAAATCTGGCATTTAGACACACACATAGTAGTTCAGGACTTCAGTTACCTTACCCATATACCGTGTTCATTGCCTGGATAAAATATACAGCATTATTTCATACAGAATGAGCAGAAAACAGGCTTGAACCCTACTCTGGTTATTGCACTACATTAATTTCAGACATTTGTGGCTACATTCTTTATTCATTAACATTTAACAGTTGACTGGTGTCAGATTAGATAACACATGCAGTGATTACAGGAATAATGAACACTCATTTGAAAAGATTACTTATCAAACCACACTTCTGAGTTAAACTGGATTGAAAATGTTCCCTAATATCTGCCATTTAGACACATGGATAGCAGTCCAGGACTTTAGTAACCTTACTCATATACCATGTTCATTGCCTGGGTGGAATATACAGCATTATGTCAGACAAAATGAGCAGAACACAGGCTTGAACCATACTCTGGGTAATGCATTACATTTATTTCAGACAATTTTTGCTGCTTTCTTTATTCATTTACATTTCACAGTTGACTGGTGTCAGATTAGAACACACATGCAGTGAATACAGGAATAGTGAACACTTTTTATTTAAAATATTACATACCAGAGCACCATCACCCTTTAAATTTTATTGATGAATGTTGCTTCAAGTCTGGCATGTAGACCATAGATAGCTGTGAAAGACATATAATAGGTAATCCATATACCCTGTCCATTAACTGAATGCAACCTGCAGCATATTTCACACAATGGGCAGAACAGTGATCTTAATATTGGCAGATCACAACATTAACTGATGTTTGGAAGATATACTACACAGTACTGCATGTTTACCTGATTTAACTTGCTCTACCATTTCAGGTGGGCAGTGACACATTACTAAACTTGTTACATGTCCCACGTATGTCATACCTGACTGTTAAGACTGCAAACTCTGTAACTAATTTATTATAAGATAACATTATGCATTACATTACTTTGATGTTTCCCCACTTACCACACTCTCACCTCAACCTGGCCAGGTGTGCTGCATAGGACTGGACATTGCGAGCCCTCTCGTCTGCAGCTGTTGAAAGAGAAGCAAACCATTATGCATACCAGTTTTGCACAGATTCAGCTTGTATATTTCTAAAGTACTGGCAAACATACTTACATATGTGTGGGGTCTGCCCAGCCTGAGCTTCCTGGACCCTGGTGTCCAAGGTTCCCCTCTTCCTCTGCTTCAAGTCATCGCAATGGTGATGATAATGCTCATCAGTGTGGGGGATACCAGTAGCACTGGTAAGTTCCCTAGCCAACCAATCCCAGGCCTCAGACTTACGCTCTGAGTTGTGGTAATCATCCTGCTGCAGCCAGAGTTCATAGTTTTTCACCAGAAGTCCAACAAATACTTTGGGCTCCTGCACACTCCACCTCTGCTCCCGAAAGTGAACTCCCACTCCAACACCACCAGGCATATCAACAGCCAAGTGTAGGGATCAATGAATGGTGTGAAATTCCTGCCTATTGGCCTTTATATAGGCTGCATTCCTGCCCTTACACGTCATACTGTATCTTTCAAAAAAGTGCTGTGTCACTTAACTTCATGCAAACTCACACAAACCATTACAGTGAAGCTGAAATTCACACGAACTCGCACAAGCCATATGTTTAAGCATAGCTTAGCAACTCACAAACATTGTAGACCATTGACCATGTTTAAGCAGTACTTAGCATCACACAGCTTTTCGAAATGCAACAATTTAATTTTAAATTTAAATTAATTTTAAATTAAACTGATGTTTGAGTCAGCTGACACATTTTCACTGCAATAAATGTAAAACATATGACTGGTCAGGGCTTGAACCCAGGACCTACTACACTGTAGGTCAGGACTCAATCTCTCTAGCTACTTGGATAGTATAGGGAAGCAGTATATCTTCAGATATACTACTAAGCTGCCTCTTAGCATTGCGCCATGAGGGTTTGTACATTCCTAAGCACAACACAACTACAACAATTAAATACATCAGGTTTATATTTTTAGATATTTGACAGTGCTGCTAAGCAGAGCACCACTCTAAGCAAACAAGGACAGACCAAAAAAAAAATACAAATGATTACATCCAGTTTCTATTTTTAGATATATAGCAGATATCAGGTGTATATGTACTCGGCATCACTA
This sequence comes from Protopterus annectens, assembly GCF_019279795.1. Taxonomy (NCBI): domain Eukaryota; kingdom Metazoa; phylum Chordata; order Ceratodontiformes; family Protopteridae; genus Protopterus; species Protopterus annectens. Next base: position 675,932,542 of record NC_056725.1, read on the forward strand.
AGCACTGTGCCACACCATGCAAACAGGGAGAGACAGATAAAAAATGAAACAAAAATTACAATTGATTACTTCTAGTTTCTCTTTTTAGATATAAAGCAAATGTCAGGTGTATATGTATAAGCGGGTCTATATTATTTGAACAAAGTTTTATAACTTCGAATACCATATGAGCGACACTATATGGTTGAAGTTATAAAACTTCAAATAGTGAAAAAAAAAAAGAAAAGAAAAAACAAGAAAGTAACCTAACGGGTTAAAGCAGTCTTCCATTTACCTCGTTATAGTGTGGTCTCGGAGTTGTTGTATTTAAAGAGTGGGGGGGGTGCAGGGGGGCTTGCCCCCTTGCCTACAACTCTTAGTTTAGGATTTATTCTTTTTTTTTTCACTATTCGAAGTTTTATAACTTCGATCATATGGTATTCGAAGTTATAAAACTTTGTACATATAATATAGACCCGTATAAGCGGAGCTCAGCATTGCTAAGCACTGCTCTGCACCCCACAAACACATACAAAGAAAAAAAAAGAAAATACAGTCCTGTGCTTACCATCTGTCCAGACATTTTTTGGACAGTTCACAACTGTGGGATAGCCTATGCACCGCTGCTTGCATGGATTCAATATCTGTGTTACTGTCATCTCCCTCGGCACCTTGCCATAATTAATATGTATGGCACGCTGCGGTGAGGAACTGTGGCTGTGTACATAGATACAGTCCGTGTAGGCTCTACACGGAGCCTACATGGATTTTATTGAATCCTGGGGCACAGCTGTTCTGTATTTGGGGTACAATTGTAACATGTGCTGGAAATGTGATATGTGTAAAATGGAGTATTGGAAATGTTCTGCCTTTAGTCAGAAAGGTAACTGTTATTATAGGTGCTGCTACCAGAATGTCTACTTTAATGAGCCATCATTATCACTGCTGTCCCAGGTCATCAGAATCCAGACGGTGTCATAGCAGAATTGAAGAAAATGTAATGATAAATTAAGATGGCTGCATTTTTTAATTTCCAAATGAGTCAGGAAATGTGACTGCAGATAATTCCCCTTATCAGAAAAGCAATGGCAAAGTGACATTTTAGAAAGTACAATCTAAAATAACAAAAAGTAAATGAAACTGTTTTATTGCATCAGTGTGCTGCCATCTCTAACACATTTTTATGCACAAAGACACACACATATTTAGATCTATGCACATTTTCCATGTGTAGAGTGTGATGTATGTATAAATGCATGTGTGTGTGTTTGGTGGGAATAGGTTTTAGATATATCTAGTACTGAAAGGGTAAGGGTAGGAAAAATAATGTGAATGATAGAATCATAACAAGTTCCCTTAGAATCAGAACACGTTCCCTTCCTCTGCACCAAGAGATGTTAAATTTATCTCCAGCTTAACCTCCACATATTTCACTTATCATTTCTTCTTTTTTCCCTAGAGTATTTTTCATGTTCTTTTATTTACTTTATAGTTGGTGGTTTCTGAAAACTTTTTGCAGTGTCAAACTGAAGCTGGACTGCACATTTTTTTTCTGAATGGCACTTTTACCAAGCACTATGGAAGTGAATTAAAATCAGTAACTTTTTACTATTTTTGTGGAGGTACATACTGTGACTGCAGTGGTGATGCTGCGTTAGCGTTGTCGCCTCCCAGTTAGACATTGTCCTGTTCGATTCTCAGCTAGAGCATCTTCTGTGTGGAGACATGCGTGAATGGGCGTACCTTCGTTGAAGGTTGTGCGTCAGGGTTGGCAACTCGGCATGTAAAAATCTACTGCCAATCATTAGCGGACCGGAGTTCTGCTGTGGCGACCCCTAACCGGGAAAAGCTGAAAGATACAACAACAACTAATTGTAATACTGTGCTCCTGATTGCAAGGTCTGGTTAGTTTTTATTTTTTTTTCATTGATTCATTTTTGTAGAATGTGGATTTTTGATTAGTCTGAGGTGTGATAAGGTTTAGGGTGTTGGAGAAAATTGTATTTATTTATTTATTTATCATCATCTGTAGAGTGAATCTAGAATGATTATATGTGAATTAAGTGTTGTTGTTGTTGTGTCTTTTGGCTTTTCCCGGTTAGGGGTCACCACAGCAGAACTCCGGTCCGCTAATGATTGGCAGCTGATTTTTACGTGCCGAGTTGCCAGCCCTGACGCACAACCTTCAACGAAGGTACGCCCATTCACACATGTCTCCACGCAGAAGACGCTCTAGCTGAGAGTCAAACCGGACAGCGTCTTACTGTGAGGCGACAACGCTACCGCAGCACCACATTCTTTATTTATTTGGGGTAATATTTTTTTTAATTGTAGCCTTTTTCTTTTCTTTTTACCTGTGACAGTGGATTTAGTTTTACAATAGTTTAGGAGCATACTCTGTGGGGATTTGCATTATCAGTCTTCAGAATGATGTATTACATCTTTATGTCCAGGTTTGGACATTGTTAGACTGAGCAATTGTATGCAAAAGTATGATCAGTCACGATGGCACAAACAAACAGCTAGAGAAGAATGCAACATACAAGTTCTTAGATTACAACACTTATGTTTGCTTTTCTCACAGCACCTCTTTCATTGCCTTCCCTTTGAAAATAATTTGTTTATATATATATATATATATATGTATATATTTATATATATATATATATGTATATATTTATATTTATTTTCCCTGTATTTCTTTCAAAGATGTTATTTAAATAATTTTTGAAAGAGCAGGTCACATAGTGGTATAAGGAAATAATGCTCATATATCTATGTTTTCATCAACTCAAAACACAGACTGCATGATTTAACTTTATTTTTTATTCCAGATGGGATTCCTTACCACCACAATGAAACGTTGTCCCCATATTTGCACTTAATTAAACCCTGGTACCCTCATGTTTCCTCTTGAGAATACATGGCATCATGAATTGTAGTGTCACCGTTAGGATTCTTTTTATAAAAAGACCACATGCTCTAACGCTCCAGGTTTTTGCTGAGTGAGTTGCAAATCAATTGAGCTGAATATCTAGCAGTATCAGAAAGTGCATCATCACTGCAAACAGTTACTATTTTTGTAAACTGTTTACAATTATAGTTAAGAAGATGGCACTGATTTAGAAGTCAACATCTTGCAGCAGGATAAATCAGCACATGCAGGCAACTCCAAAGTGACAAATGTACTGGTGCCTTGTAATAACGGCAGGCACCCTAACTCTGGGACTCCTGTTTGGGCTGTTGTTATAATTAAACTAGATTCATTTAGCCTGGCTGTTCAGAATTTACAAAAAGATGAGCAGGCACTAAAATAGATACAATTTTGCTTTTCAGGACCAAGCAATTCAAAGTCTGCAGTACAAAGAAAACAACTTTAATTTGTTTTTTTTATAACAACCTCCAACAAGACAATACTCAGCTTGTACAAAAACAAATCTCTGCTGCAGGAAGTTTATTTCTTGGAAGACAAAATTTTGGGGTTATAAGCGCATACCAAATAACTTAATTTAAGAAATGTGGAAGAGCCAGAGCACCTGGATAATAGTCAATCACTCTCTTTGTGTCCAAGATTTTCTGAGCTTGCCAAAGATGTGAATTATTCATCTCTAACAACCACAAAACCTGATAAAATACATAAACTGATCATCCTCTCCCGGCCAGACTATAGCTGTCATTACTCATTTTAGTTCTTTACAGGATAGAAACTTAGTATATCAGTCTGCATCAAGGAAATTGAGATTTATGTTTTGTCAAGATTTATGTTGGTTTTTCAGGATTTGCCTCCTATGTGTACAGGTAAAAGAAAAAAAAAGTTTAATCCAGTTTGAAAGATTTAATGGCAAAAAGGTTTTAAATCAAAACATTTTGTTTCCTGCTGCCTTAGAAATCCTATATAATGATTTAACTTTATTATTTGCTACTGTTTAAAGAGCCAAGGCAAACCTGAAAGTCTTGAATATACTGCTGTGAGAAACTGTGAACAGCCTGTCTAGTCATATTGTTCATGGATTTTTTTTTGTCTGATGTTTTTCTTATTTTCACAGCATTTGTTTAACTGCTTTTTCCCTTTTTGCAGTAGATGGGGTGGTACTGTTATGTAAGTTCCCTCTTGCAGCAAGAGATCTGACAATTTATTGTTTTGGTTTTCACTAGCATAATAATTACCTATTGTTCTGTGAACAGCTTAAATAAAGTATCAGCATACTGGACCCAATGTAAAACATCTCCAGGAAATACATTTAGTTGACAGTAAACATTGTTTTGCCTGTTTGTAAAACTTAAGCATGTTCTGGTTCATTCAGTGAACCATACATGGGCAGTTGTGACTGTTTTTCATAAATCTGAATTTTGCTTCTAGAAGTAAAATTTTTTATGCTTGTTTTTTTTATAGCTGGGTCTATTTATCCCCATTTTATGAGTTATAACTTTCTGAATTCACTGTTTCAGGATTTATAATACTTAGATTTAAAAAATTTGATTTTTGCTGATAATCTCCGTGTTCACCTAGATAAAATAAATACAAAAAGGAATGAAAGCAAATTATCAGACTCTGACAAGAGTGCAACCTAACGGATTTATGGGAACATAAATACCATGATACTCCTGGTTTCACACATCCTGACCCCAAATATATTTGAAGTTGAAAGTTTTAGGCTAGATGTTCATATTTAACTGCTAGGAAAAGAAAATACTGTTGCTGTCTGAATAACTCTCATGCAATTCCATTTATAACATGTTGACATCCTACAGAAAGGCCTCACTGAGACCAACGACTGGTGTCAGAACCATGGCCTTAAGCTCAATGCCAAAAAAGGTGTCGTCATTCCGTTTGGGAAAAACCTGGTTCTCATTAATTACCACATCGATAGTAGTCCACTGAACACAGAAGGCGTTATAAGAGATCTGGGAACACAGGTTGACAGCAACCTCTCTTTTGACCACCACATTTTCACTGTGATCAGGAAGTCCTTCTATGTGGCACATTTCGTTACTAAGGGTTTTGCATCCAGGAAGAAATAGGTCATTGACTCCCTCTACTCTTCCCTCATTAGGCCAATCATTGAGTACAGTGCCCCATTTGGCATGTACCTCACTAGACACCTGCAACAACTGGAGAGGCTACAAAAGTACCTCACAAAGAGGATCCTAGGCCTTAAAGACTTGTCTTATATGGACAGACTCAAAAAACTCCAACTATTCTCTGTCTCATATCGCCTACTTAGAGGTGATCTCTGCTTGACTTACAAAGCCACGTTTAACCCAGCTCTGTTAGAAATGCTACATCTAAAGAAATCCCAATTCCTCTTCACTACATGCTCCAGAGACCTCAACCTCATCACCACAATCAACAGAACAAGCTGGAGGGACAGGTTCATAACCCAGAGACTGCCTATGCTATGGAACAGACTTCTCATACATGTCAAGCGGAGTGCCTCACTGACCCTCTTCAAGAGAAATCTTGATGAGTGGATGGGAAATAGAAAATTCACCTCAGGGATCACTCCAGTGGCTCTACTCAACAGAGCCACTAGGAACTAAGGTCGGGTGGCATGATGCCAGGGTAATCCTATGGGCTAGGCTTGTAAAGGCTCCAGGGCCATTAGCCTAGTACACACCTATGAACCTATAAAAAGATGAGTTGGTTTTAAAAATTTGCATTGTTAGAAACCTTTTTAATTAACACAGAAATAAAGGGAAGAAAAATAGCACTTGTAGATAAGTATAGTGATCAGTTGAAAATAGTTGAGAAGCATATTGCAGTCAGGTATGGAAAGTAAATTCCAGTCAGAAACAGATACAAAAGGTAAATGATTTAATTTTAAGGGAGAAGTACACCACAGTAGTTATTGTCACAGAACAGCAGGGAAAATTTCTTGGAGAAAATTTTCTTGGGGTCCCTAGATCTACCAATATACAATGTATACAGATTGCTAATGGTCATTGAAGTGATTCAGATGAAAAATGTTTTGAAGAGAATCTTTGTGTAATCAGAAAAATTTGCAATACAAGAAATAACTAATTTTATTAGGGATCATCGTTTCACAGATTCTTCCTTTCCTAAAGTTCAGGATAGCATGGAAATACAAAAAATTTAGGGTTGGAGTCACAGAGGTGTTACACATTGTGCAGTGCAAAATAGCATAGGAGCCTCACATGCCAAGATGGAGGTGATTTAAAGATATTAGTATTATAAAAGCACAGTATTCAAAACTGAAATATGCAGCTCATGCAAATGAATGCATAATGACATGTAAATGAAAAATTCCAAACAAATGAACTATGCAATATTTTTTGGCAGCTTGGCATCACGAATATATGAAAGGCATTGGATTCTTTCTTTGCTTTATGGACAACATCTTTTTAGTAAAGGAAAATACCACAGAAGCACTGGACAATGTTTTTCTTATATGAATATTATTAATGATTTTTTTAAGGTTATGTGTGACTAGTCCATCCTGGGGATGGTAGGGAGGCAGCCTTGGCTCACTGCAATAGTATAGTTACAGCCTGTTGAACAATGAAATGCTCCATGCTGCAAATGATATACTGCTTGGTCAGGAGGTTACAAATGTGTAGATGTGAGCATGCATCTCCTGAAAGCAGCCATTCTGGACATTAAAAGGCAACTTTGCTGTGGTGGGAGTTAGGGAACACTCCCTGGGAGCAGCAACAGTGTGATGCTGCATTAGCATCCTCAGTTTCTTCATTGATCCTGGATATGAGTCGGGTTGAGCTCAGGGGAGGCAATCACAGCGAATCATGATTGGAGAGGAGGTGGTAGCAGCTGGCTGTCAGCTGTGGAGAGAGTAAAAAGAAAAAAAATAGCTAAATGACAATTTAGCAGATTAAGTCATCTTACAGAAGATGAAACTTTGAACTCTTAAAATGGAGATCACCGTGCAGTGTGGAACGGGAAATTTACCATTTTCCTTGCTGTAGTGAGATCTCGGAGTTGGTATATTTAATTAGCAGATGGTGTGGTGGGTGCAGGGGGTTTTGCCCCTGCAAGAATGTAAAAATAAATTGTTTTTATTTTATTTATTTATTTTTTTAAGTTTCAAAACATTGATCTTATGGTCTCGACCAAAAGAAAATCGAACTTTTAAACTTCAAGCTTTAAAAATAGACATGTGTGTGTGTGTGTGTGTGTGTGTGTGTGTGTGTGTGTGTGTGTGTGTGTGTGTGTGTGTGTGTATATATATATATATATATATATATATATATGTATGTATATATATATATATATATATATATATATATATATATATATATATATATATATATATATATATATATACATATATATATATATATATATATATATATACACACACACACACACACACACACACACACACACACACACTTATATATGAGCTTTTTTATTGTTTTATTTTTGTAATTAAACTGTTTTTAGGGTCTATATCACTTCGACGAAATGGCAGAAGTTCGAACACCATATGTTCGAACTTCTAACTTCAAAGTGCAAAACCATCAAAGGCTTAGAACAGCGATTTTTCCCCTGGCAAAAAAATCGCTCTTCCAAAAAAACACATACACAACACAAGCACACCAAAAAAAACAAAAAAAACAGCAATCCACACACATACACTTAAAATCCTACATCTAACCCTACACTAAACTGTACATACACTACTATCCATTGCATACACTACTATCCATCCACTTACCTTAACCCAAACCCTAACCCTAAGGTCCGTCACTATCACACACTCACCTGACCCGCGCCCTAACCCTAAAGTCTGTCACTATCGCACACACACACCTCACCCGCGCCCTAACCCTAACTCACCTAACCCATGCCCTAACGTCCGCACAATTGCACACTTACCTGAACCTGACCCGTAACTTTCACCACAGTGCTTAAAATCGTGAAGCCACAGAAATGGCCCACTAAATTCTTTCCCTGGGAAAGAATTCGGTGTTCCACGGCTTCGCAATAATCAGTTTTTGAACTTCACAGTTCGAACATATGGTGTTCGAACTGATGAAGTTTCAACGAACTGATAGGAACCCATGTTTTTATGGTCATTTTAATGTGTATTTTTCAGGCACAATACACAGATGTTGAATGACAAAATGTTGGATTCTTTGTGACATATAATGTGGTGGCACTGCACACTAGGGTCTTCCCACATTATTCTGAACACTGTGATTTACAAAGTACATGAAGGGGATCATATTAGGCACGGCAACATCAATAGCTCAGCAGCACCTGCTGCTAGTTGCTGCTGTGACAGTCCCTGATGGTTGTACTGCATGTTGCTGCTGTCCACACCAGTGAAAAGAAGACAGCATTTCACATATCAACATTTCATAGAGCAGCAGATAACTGATTACACTGGCATGGACAGGGATACACCAATGGATCTATTTTAGTTGTAGCATCCATGAAAGAAACAGAGGTTATGAGCAGTGTACTCATTCCTGTGGACACAAAGGTGTGCATAACACTGAAAACCCTAGCTGTGGGAACCTTCCAGTGATCAATGGGGGACACTAAAGAAAAATCACAGGCTTCCACCTAATGAATACTTGAGCAGTTCCTTGACATAATGCTACTACAATATGGTTCCTAAGGATGACAGGGGGGGGGACCATGTATGCTTTCTACGAGATTGCACACTTCCCTGAGGTCCTGGCAACACAGGTTTCACATATGTTGCTATTATCACTCCACCTGGTCTAGAAACTCAAAGATGCATAAACAGGACAGGCTACCACTCAAACTGTCATATGGTCTGCAATGCCCAGGACATTATCTATATAGTGTCATTGTGTCACCTGGGCAGTTAACATGACTCCCATATTTGGCAATGTCCAATCTATACCAATGATTCATATGAGATAACTTTTCACAAGGTCATATTGTTTGAAAAGAGTACACACTTGTCAGGCAGAATAGGTTATACAAACAGCTAACATGAAAAATAAGGTTAGGTCACATAAAATGCTGTGTTTGTGTGCTGCAAGCAATGCCAGATATGCCCTTGCAAAATGGAAAATGACCCCTATTTGCAACCCAAAGACAATGGAGGAAATGGCGTACAACATGGTCTATGCTGCAACCAGAAAGATCACTTAGTATGTATTCTGATTCCTAAACAGTAGGATGTGCTGTTCAGACTCCTCTGGGTGATTACTACAGAAAAAAGCAGGAAAAAAATATTTGATTTATGTGCTATGTGACCCAGCATGGTCACACAAAAATGGTCAGTGCAGCCAGAGGATCTCACTTGCAGGACATGAAGTATTTGATGTGACAGTAGTAGTGGTAGTAGGGCAGGGAGGAGATACAGGGAAAGATAACGCAGCAGCGGAGCCCAAGATAAGGCAGCAATGGATGAAGTACATTGCAACACTAGTAAAGCAGTGGCATCTGGTCCATAACTATGGGTAATGACACGGACAATACAGAATAATATGATGCAGGCCATATTTCGCAGGCTGTGCAGCGCAGTGCAGTGCATGGTCTGGCTACACTGTGCAGGCACAGTGATAATTACAGGTACACATATGAGGGGAAAACACAGGGACAGCTAAGTGCAGCACTGCATGGTGGGATAGGTAATCTACGAGTTTCCTGTGGCCAGCTGACTGATTCTTAGAACATGGTCACTGGTATGTTGTGGTGGCAATTAGATTTGGAAAAGGAGAAGGTGAGTTTGTGTGGTTTGCAGTTAGTATATATATATATATATATATATATATATATATATATATATATATATTTTAGGATTTAGGGATTGCCCCATATATCAAGGGATGCAGGAGGTGCAACAGGTTTTGACACCTGCAAATGTTTTTGTTTGTTTGTTTTTTACCTTGGTAATGCCATCTTTTTGAGTAATGCCCTCCCAAGATTTTAGATGTTTTGGGGCACAAATAATCATGTTGATTAAACAGGACAATTATTCTGAGTAAATCCTGTGGATAAGGTCACACAAGGTGAGTTTGATAGCCTTATACTCTGAGTGACAGAGGTGTCAGTGACCATATTCTCCAGTGATGGCACTGGGGTGCCACTATGTGACTGTTGCTGGCATGCATAATGCTGGTTGTTAGGGATCACACCTTCCACTGATGGGTTCAGGGTCTCATTGTGTGATTGGTGCTAGCATCAACTGTGCTGGCTAGTCATGTTAGGGCAGGATGAGACTGAATTATGTGACCTTCTGAGGCACCTTAAAGAGGTGTCTTAGAGTCTAAAACTAGCTCTGACCACAACAAGCGATACATACAGATTTTGTCTCATACTTATGCTCTATTACTCATACAATTTTTTTGTTTTCTGGCAAATCATTGTGGATTAAAAACACAAAATAATGGCATTCATTTGTGTTTTAGAATTCACATCCTTCAGAAAATGCATGCCAATACAAAACATGTTATTCTAGCAACTTTCTAAGTTTAAGATCAATATTTAAAATCTGTCCCTGATTTTGGGTCTCTCTTCCCCCATTTTTGCAACTCTGTCTAGAATTCTTGCTCTTAAAGGTTGAGACATATGCAGGGGTAGCAGGCTGTGTATGCCAGAATGTGACATTGAAGGTGTGTGTGTGTGTGTGTGTGTGTGTGTGTGGTTCTTTGACATGGGACATGTTGTGTACATACACCTCATATCTGGACCCTCCCACAGTCATGGACCACATGACCAGTGGAGGTACACTGGAAGGCAGTCATAATGTTTCACATGGGATGCAGCTAGGGTGGCAATATTTTCTCCATTTACCTCAGAAGCATTATTGTCTCATTGTGCTGGCTCTTACACATGCTATGGATCATAATTATCAAATTAACAATGGTGTGCATAATAGCCATTTGTGCCTGAATCACTTACCTGTACATATGTTGTTTGATACCAAGCACTTTATGCATATCAGGGGCAATCCAGGATTCGTGGTGAGTATGCCCACATCAGAGGAGGTGCAGATATTAAATTTGCATCCAGTGGCTCGTATGTGTCTCTTAGCCAAAGGAAGTAAGTCAGGCTTTAGTGAGGCCATGGACTCAACAGCTACAGGGACCTTTGTACCTGTGGATGTGGATGTTCTCCTCCCCTTAAGTGTTGCACACAATGCCATTGTGTCATCTGAACATGCTGTTTGCAAGCTGCCATCATTGTTAACTATAGTAATTATGACGACATTAGCCATCTGGTGTCCCACTGTGATGGAACTTCCATCTGTGAAAAGTGCTAATACATAAAAATATGACACTATTTTAAGCACAGAGACATATGCTTTGAATGTCCACCTTGAGGCAAGCATAATGGCGCACATGGAAAACTGTTAATTTACAATATTTAGAATGCATACCTTGTTAGCTACAGTGTTGCACTTCCAGATGTGCATAGAAAACAGATGTGAAGGTAGCCAGTGGTCATAGCCTCTACATTTGATGCATAGACATGTGCTTTAGCCTGCTATTATGAGAAGTACTAAGTTGATGCTTTCCCTACTGACACAAGGGTAGTAAGTGTCCAGCCTGGTCTCATATCCAAGACATCCCATGGTCTAAAAGTTCAGGTTTTCCTACCCAGAGAGCACCTGCAAAAAGTGACCCCTTCTGTCAGCTAACTCAATGTTGACAGGGCCTGCCCATGTGGTCATCCTGCCTTTTTCTTTGCATAGCAGATCACATCTTTGAGACTTCTTTACACCTTTTGAATGGACCTATTATGGCTATCCATAGCATTTATAACCCACACTATGCCCTGCCAGACCTGGTCCCTAACCTGTTGGTGCATGTCTTGCATGTGGAGGTACTGCAGTAGCACAGCATTCTCTGGACCTGTGAACTTTGTTAGCCATAATGTCCCTCGGTGATAATACCAGTACCTTTGCACCTGCAGACAAAACATGTCATTCAGTGGGTCAATTAGCTAGGTTAATCCATGCCTGTATTATTAACCAAGGTATCACCCATTGTATCTACCATGAATCACCAGCAGCTACCAATTTGAAAGGCTTCCTCCAGGTATGCTGTACTGTAAACATGATGATACCCCCACCCTATATGCCAGGGTATCACATGCAGCTTTCTCTGAGCCTAGCATCTGCCCAGAGGTATACACAAGTGTGCTGTGCAACTATGTTGTGACCCTACCTGTGAAATATGAGGGAGTTTGTTGCTACACCCACACACCTTGACAAGTATGTGCCTTATGTATCCACCACCATGTTTTCAAGCATCTGAAGTTGAACAATGAAATGTGGATCACCTTTATATATATGTCAGATACATGTGCAGCAATACAGTGACCCTTCCTCTGTTTAAGGTGTTTTTGTTTGGATAATTTGAGCTTTGGCTGGTTCCTGTTTCTCTGCCTTAAATAACCAGTGTTTAAATCAGTCTATGCTTGTTTGCTCAAAGCTGCAGTGAGTTAGGCCTTCTGCTCTTAAGGTTCCCACCAGTCCCGTTATCAGTGGGGCTCTCATGGGTTGAGCTGCCTCAACCCTCTGCAGAAAGTAGTGGGACTTGAAAGTCCCGCTTTTCAAGATCATACTGAATCGCTATGGAAAAGCCGCAATTACTTTTGGTTTTTCCATAGCAATTCAGTTACGTCACCAACCCATACTAGCAGGCAGAGGTATTCCCTGTGAGGTCCGGGTGCTTTAAATCCTGCAGCAATTGGCTGCAAATCATGAAGGGGTGAGGACTGGGGCAGGAAGAGCCCTGTAAAGATTGCGGTTGTAGAGCAGTTTGTCTTTAGTGCTTCTACAGCCGCAAATTAAAAAGACAGATTTTTTTTTTAATGAGCCAGCCAACCAGCCATCCATCCAGCCAGCCAACAATCCAGCCATCCATTCATCCATCCATCCAGCCAGCCATCCATTCATCCATCAATCCAGCCAGCCATCCATTCATCCAGCCAGCCAGCCATTCATCCAGCTAGCCATCCATCCAGCCAGCCAGCCATCCATCCAGTCAGCCATTCATCCAGCCAGACATCCATTGAGTCAGCCATTCATCCAGTCATCCATTCATCCAGCCAGCAATCTAGTCATCCATGCCAGCAATCCAGCCATTCATCCATCCAGCTGCTGCCCCACCAACCAGCTAGCCACTCCAGCAGCCAGCCAGCTAGCTACTCCAGCAGCCAGCTAGCTACTCCAGCAGCCAGCCAGCTAGCCACTCCAGCAGCCAGCCAGCAAGCCACTCCAGCAGCCAGCCAGCAAGCCACTCCAGCAGCCAGCTAGCAAGCCACTCCAGCAGCCAGCTAGCAAGCCACTCCAGCAGCCAGTTAGCAAGCCACTCCAACAGCCAGCCAGCTGTTGCCCCTATAAGAGTACCTCCTTCACCACTCCTGTGGTGACATCATGGTAGAGGGCATGGGTAGTGCCATATTGGCCACACCCCATATCCCACTTTGGCCTGCTTAAAAGGTGGCAACCCTATCTGCCCTTGCTCTGCTGTTTTCCAAAAACCTGCTGTGAGACTACAAAAGATAATCACTTATTTTCAACTGTTTTCTGCACTTCTGATTAACTAAAACAAATATTTGCTGCATATCTGTTTAAACCATGAACTGTTTTTTAAGCTTAGTGAACTGAATCCTTACCTCTGTTCTGACTGCTTATCCCCACCCACCCAACTGTTGTTGTGGTCTTAAAGCTTGGTGGCTTTTGAGTTGCCCGCCTCTACTATAAATGTGATATTGGACACTCCTCCCCAGTTCCATTGCATCAGTTCATTCCACTGAGTACAGTGTGATCAGCTGTGAAGGCCCACCCCTTTAGTTTCTTAACCTTGAATTATCTTCTGTCTCCTCACTTTCTACTTAAAAAAAATGTGCCTCTCCCTTCTTCATTTTGCTGTTCGTGGTTAGGTGTTCAACTACATTTGGTTTGCCACATTTGTTATTGCTTGTTGGTAGCCTGATTAAATTGATGACAGTATTTTACTGAATTGCTGCTTTATTTGAGCTGTTTTTTACTGTTGTGATTGTGAGCTAATTTATCACATTTGCACAGTTCATAGGTTCATAGGTTGGTACTAGGCTATCAGCCCTAGGGACTATACAAGCCTAGCCATAACAATTCCCTGGCTATTTCTTCCCACACTGTTTACTTCCCTGGACCCCTGTCTAGCAGGGTGACTGACATGATCCCCGGGGTGAATTTCCTTTCTCCCATCCAATCGTCAAGGTTCCTTTTGAAGAGGGCCAAAGAGGCACTCTGCTTGACATGTATGGGCAATCTATTCCAGAGTCTGGGGAGTCTCTGGGTCAGGAACCGATTCCTCCAGCATGTTTTGTTTATTTTGATGACAAGGTTTAGATCCCTGGAGCATGTGGCTCTGAGGGATTGGGATTTCTTTAAGTGTAGTATGTCCAACAGCTCTGGGTTTGACATGGCCTTGTATGTTAAGCAGAGATTGCCTCTGAGTAGACGATATGCGACAGAGTATAGTTGAAGTTTTTTAAAGGTGGTCAGCGTAGGGCATCTGCTTTAGGCCTGTGATTATTTTAGTGAGGTATTTCTGCGGCCTTTCCAGTTGTTGCAGATGTCTTGAGAGTTACATACCAAACGGGGAATTGTATTCTATAATGGGTCTAATGAGGGATGAGTACAGTGGGACAATGACCTCCTTTTTTCTGGATGAAAAGCCCTTAGTGATGAGGTGTGCCACATAGAAGGATTTCCTGACTGTTGTGGCGATGTGGTTATCGAAGGTGAGACCACTGTCCACCTGTGTCCCTAAGTCTCTTATCACACTTTTGGTGTTTAGTGTACTGCCACCTATATGGTAATCCACGGATACATGTTTTTTTCCCAAAGGGGATAACTATACATTTCTTGGCATTGAGCTTGAGCCCATGGCTCTGGCACCAAGCATCTGTTTCTGTAAGGCCCTTTTGTAGAGTATTCACATCATTTGGGAATTCAATAATGGCTCCCAGTTTGCAGTCATCTGCAAACTTTGTTAGCCAGAGTCCCTTAGTGTTGGCCTGTACTTCAGAGAAGAAGATGCCAAACAAGAGTGGTCCCAGGACTGAACCCTGAGGTACTCCACTTGTCACTTGTCTGGAGCTGGATTTGGAGTTGGCTACTTTTACATTGTGGGTTCTATCAGTAATCCAATTAGCAACCCATTGGGTGATGTAGGGATTAATGCCCAGCTTAGTAAGTTTATCTATGATTCCAGAGTGGGGGATGGTGTCAAAGGCCTTGGCAAGGTCCAGATAGGCTGTGTGAACCACCTTACCCTTGTCCATGGCTCTGGAGACTGATTCAAAGAAGTCAATCAGGTTCAGTAGACAAGATCGGCCCTTCACGAACCCAAACTGGGTGGGGTCCAGTGTTTGAAGGTTGCAATGTCTTTGTTTATAAGTTCCATGATAATACGCTCCTTGGCCTTGCAGATAAGGCTCGTCAGACTGATGGGACAGTAGTTTTCAGGATCCAAGGTGGATCCCCCTTGTGGAGTGGGATAACTGTAGCTCTGCGCCACTCAGTGGGCACAAAACCTGAGGTGAGGCTATGATTAAACATGACACTTAGGTGAGGTGCCAGTTCATATTGTAGTTCATGTAGTACACAGCCTGGGATGTCATCTGGTCCCATGGATGCTGTATTCTTAGCTTTGGAGAGTGTGTTTTTTACCTGTGTGGCCATTATTACCGGAATTTGGCAATCTTCCAGTATTGAGATGGGTTATTTAGGGGGTGAGAGTGGGGTGAAGTTGGTACTGGATCGATCTGCCAGGATATTGGCAATATCCTTGGGATCAGTATATTTAATGCCATTCTGTTTTAGCTCAGAGCATATCTGAGCATTGCCATTTAGATTCTTGACATAGTTATAGAATGCCTTGTGGTTGTCTTTGGAATCTTTGGCAATTTTATTTTTGTAACTAGCTTTGGAGGATTTTATGAGGGATCTCAGTTTCTTACTGAGGCTGGTAAGGAGTTTTTGCATCCTGGGATTTTCCTCTTTTCTGCAACAGTTTCTTCCTTTTGTTGTAAAGTTTGTTTATGGCAGGGGACCACTAGATTGGCTTCCTTTTTTGGATGAGAGCATCTTGGTTCTATTTGGGATGGCATGATTCATGCATGAGTGGATGTGCTCATACAGTGCCTTAGTGCAGGATTCAGCAGTTGAACTTTCAGTTCCCGTCTGCATGGGTGTCATGAAGTTTGTCACTTCTGACTTGAGAAACATGAAGTTGGCTTTGGAGAAGTTTTTTATGGAGGTTTCCTTACTGGGGGCTGGGATGTGGATGTTAAGGGTGATTAGCTTATGGTCAGACCTGATTAACGAGGGGGTGACCATAGGTGTGGAGCATTGATTTCCCATGTTGGTAATGACCAGGTCTAGGATATTGGAGCCCCTGGTGGGACTATGGATTACTTGATCCTGGGCGTTGGAATTTATGAATTCCAAGAACCGTTGAGCAAAGGTGTTTGGTTCTATCTTAATATTTTCCAGTATGTTTAGAAAGGTGTAGTGAGAATCTTGGAGCATGGTGGGGGATCTGTAGCAAGCTACAATTTGGATTGCAGTCTTACCTAGTTGTTAGTTGCACCTGGAGAATTTCAGATGCATTGTGTTGGGCAGCTAGCCAGTTTTAAAGCAATTTACTGAATAACTGCATTTCATTACTGTTTAACTGCATTTTACTGCATTTCATTACTGTTTAACTGTATTTTTCATACTGTGAGTTCTGTTTTTGTCTGTAAGTGGTTAATCTGTGTTTTTTGTGAGTTTTACTGTGCTCTTAACCCTCAAATTGAGTAGCATAGTCTGGATACAGGTTTGCTGCATCCAGAGTTGTATGTTTTTGCCTTCTGTGTTTCTGGCAGCCATCTTTTTTGCTTTCTGTGTTTCTGGCAACCATCTTGTGTTGGTAGGGGGCTATCTCCTCCGCTAGTCAGAGTAGCAGGGCTGCTTGGACCTTGTCTGGCACAAGCTGACTGGTAAAGAAAGCAGAGACTAGCAGAATTGGCTAGATTTCTGTGTTACAAGAATCTTCTATCTTCTGTGATATTTAAACCCCACAATTGAGCCGGTTTGGGTAATTTGCATGTCACGCACCACAGCTGCACTGTTTTTAATCCATTGTGAGGTATTCCAGCTACAAATTTTCCATTAGTATCACTTGTATGATCACGTAGTAGTAGTCCTCTTAGACCTTCCACCCTTTACCCCTGTAGCTCTCTCTGGCCTCTCTCCCTCAGATTCTGACAAATACGGACGGACCATTTCCTGTCTGTGTATTCGAACCCTGCACCTACTGCACATAAGGCTGTTACTCTAACCATTCAGCTACATGGCCATGGATGGACAATTAAATATGGTTTCTCCTGCCAGTTTGGTTGATATGGGCATCCTGAGACAGTGTAGCAACTGCCTCATGTACACAGACAACCCTCAACTTCTACCACCTGGAAACACAATTTGTGAGAGATGCAATTATATTAAGAACCTAGAGTCTATGTTGTCTCCCTCACAAGCTAGTATTTCTGGCACTGAGAAGGTTGTCAACACAAACACTACACCTCAAACACCACACACACCTACACAACACACACCCATATATGTGGAGGTCCTCAACCAAAACATACCAAAACAAAAGAGACCTTTGAGACAAAAACACACATGAACTCCACTGCCCACCACACCACACATAGTCCATACACCTGTGTCTCACAGCCACTAAGGCCTAAACATAAACCCAACATGTTAGTCATAGAAGACTCCACTGTGAGACACACAGATGTGCCTCTCACCAGGCTGGATAAGGAGAATGCCCACAGGAAAGAGAAAACAAGGGATGTGCCCTCAGTATGGAAGAAAATGAGTTAAGAGAAGAGTTGCTTGATTTAATAGACAAAGACAGATATATCAAGATTAATGAGAGAAATAGACTGCAGAAGGTTAATAAAACCCCAAAAGTCAGGAGTTTGATAAAACAAATGAACACAGTAATTAGGACTGTCCATAGAGATCCATGTGATATAACAGAAGTAAACAGGATATATTACTGTGCTGCTAAATTAATAACTGATAAAGTTCTATCACAGGTAGCGCAGGAAAAGGGGGTGAAAGAGAATACCATCAGAGAAATATCGAATAGAGAAAACTATAAAGCATCTAAGACAAGAAGTGTCATTGTTAGAAGATTATAGAAGAGGGAAAAGATCAACAAAAATATTAAGAAAGATAGATGTGATAAAATCAATGCGTGGTATTAGAACAGAATAGGATCTAGACTTAGAAGATATGAAGATAAATATAAGGGAAAAGCACAAAATAAGCAATTTATTGATGACCCAAAGAAGTTTTATAGAGAATTGGGAAATAAGGTAAAATGAATTGAAAGACCGCCAAAAAAAGAGGAAGTAGGTACATTTTGGAGCAGTATCTATGAAGATCCTGTGGAACATAAAGATGCTAAATGGATAGAAGTAAAAGATAGAATAAGACGTTTACAGGTACAGGATACGAAATGTAATGAAACAACAGCCAGAGAGATTGAAACAAAGTTGAGAAAAGCCTCTAACTGGAAAACCCCAGGCCCAGATGCAGTACCTAACTTTTGGCTTAAAGTATTAACTTCTTTGCATGAGAATTTAGCCATGAGTAAGAACTATTTATATGCACACCCCAAACTCACACCGCACTGGTTAACAGGAAAAACAATGCTCTTACTTAAGAGTGAACTTGCAAGCTATCCTAAAAATTATAGACCAATAACTTGTCTTCCAACGACATATAAACTATACACGGGAACTGACAATGACAGAGTTTATAGTCCTTTAGAAGAAAACTCAATTATGGCAGTAGAACAAAAGGGCAATAAAAGAAAGTCATATGGAACAAAGGATCATTTCTTGTTAAACAAAGTTATACTGGAGAACTGTAAGAAGGGGAAGAATCTAAGTATGGCATTGATTGACTACAAAAAGCATTTGATAGTATCCCACATTCATGGATAAAAGAGTGCTTAAAAATGTGTAAGATGCACCCTACACTAACTGACTACATTACAGTAACAATGAAACAGTGGCAGACCACTTTGCAATTAAGCCATGATAAAAGGACAGAGTATTATCCCGGGGATAAAAATCCAAAGGGGGATATTCCAGGGTGACTCTTTGTCACCATTGCTATTCTGCCTTGCCATTAATCCATTAAGTTGTTTATTTAACAGCTTGGGCAATGGCTACAATTTGGCTTCTAGAAAACAACAAAGTCTAATGACTTCTCATCTTCTCTGTCAATGGTTTAAAACTGTATAGCTCATCAGATGAGGAAATGAAAGCACAGCTGCAGGTTATCAAAACTTTTTCATATGATTTTGGAATGTCATTTGGTCTTGATAAATGTGCAAAAGCAACCTTTAAAAAAGGAAAACTGCAGCACCAGGAAAACATCGGTTTGGGACAAGAATGTGATATAAAAGAACTTGAGCATGAGGGAGTGTATAAATACTTGGGAATTGATGAAGGATCAACAATAAAACATGAACAAATGCGAATAAAGCTCAGTAAGGAACACTTTAGAAGACTTAAATTAATCCTGAAAACAGCAATGACATCTAGGAACAAGATCCAAGCCATAAAACGATTTGCTCTTCCTGTCCTAACTTATAGTTTTGGAGTGACTGACTGGCCCCAAAAAGTGTTGGATAGATTTGATATTAAAACAAGAAGGATGCTTCAATGCTCACCAAATGATTCATAAAAATCTGTATACCAAGATTATATATTCCCTGTTTTGAAGGAGTGATGGGCTTCCTTGAAATTTGTTACATGTATAGATCTGCAATCGTGGGATTCCACACATATCTACTGACCTCACAAGATCCAAATGTAGTGAAAGTTTTGAAACATGAGTAGAATAAATCTAAGGTGACATCTCTGCTTAATTTAGCAGAAACATATCGACGTCATGCAGGAATGGAAATCAAACCAGAAGTAGATAAAAAACAGGCAGCAACTAAATGTGCTAAAAAACAAAAGAAAGAATATAAGGTGAAGGACCAGATGAGAAGGCAAGAAATGTGGAAAAAATATAAATATAGTTGCAAGTATAGAAAACTTCTGGAAGAGCCTCATGTTGATCAAGAATTAATGCAGGAATGGTTAAGGAGAGGTGAATTCAAATCAAGAAAGGAAAGGTTAACATTGGCAGCCCAAGATAGTGGGATACGTACACGCTGGTTTACAAAGTCCATTGAACATGTGGAAGAAAAAACATGTGTTGGTTTTGTAAAACCGAACTGGAAACAGTCACACACCTTGTTGCTGGTTGCGACACACTAATGGCAGAGGAACTGTATACTGAAAGGCATAATAATGTGGCGAGACTGTTACACTGGAGATTGTGCAAACATTATGGTATCAAAGTGGCTGAAAAACACTGGAAACATGAGCCACAGAGAATAATAAAAAATGATGAAGTTTATATCACATGGGATCACCCAATACCAACAGTTCAAAAGATAGATGCTAGAAAAATGGATATAGTGGTCCAAGAAAAGAAGACAAAAGTAGCATTGATCATTGAAATTGCAACTCCTAGTGACTACAGTGTCTTGCGAACAGAGAGAGACACAAATCATAAAATACCTTGATCTGCAGGCAGAAATGAGACCCATGTGGAAGAAAGATACCCAGAGAGTTCCAATAGTAGTAGGAGCAACTGGTCTTATAAAAAAGAATTTACAATAGTATTTAGATATGTTACCAAAACACTGTGCGAATTGCAGAAGAATTCATTACAGGACACATTGCAGGTGCTGTGAAGAGCACTTTTGGCTAACATCAAAGAGTAAAACAATACTAATTTCATGAACTTTAATCGTACTTTGACTTAGGAATGGGGTCCATTCCCGTCATGGTATTAGAAACCCAAAAGACTTGGAGAAATTAAAAAAAAGAGTGACATCCCCACAAATTATCACATTAAGAAACAAGGTCCTAAGCATGCAATCAGTTGTGAGGGACTTGGGCACCCAGGTTGATAGCAAACTGACTTTTGACCACCATATTGCCTCCATTGTACAGAAAGCTTTCTGCATGGCCCACCTCATTAGTAAGGGTATCTCATCCAGTGACAAGGAGATCATAACATCCCTGTATTCTTCCCTTATAAGACCCATTACTGAGTAAAATGCTCCTTTTGGCATGTACCTCACAAAGCACATGCAGCAGCTGGAGAAATCACAGAGGTTCCTCACCAGGAGAATCCAGGGCCTCAAACATCTACCCTACACAGGCAGGCTAAAAGCCCTGTCCCTCTACTCAGTCTCATACAGACTCCTCAGAGGTGACCTCTTGTCTGGCATACAAAGCAATCTCAGAACCCACCTTGATGGGACTGCTGCATATCCACAAATCAAGCCCACTCGAGTAACCTGCACACGTGACCTCAACCTGGTCTGTGACATCAATAGGACTTGATGGTGGGACAGATTTGTGTCCCAGAGACTCCCTCTTCTGTAGAATAGACTCCCTCTCCATGTCAAACAGAGTACCTCATTAACCCTTTTTAAGTGCAACCTGGATAACTGGATGGGGAACAGAAAATTCACCCCTGGGATTTCACTTGTGTCCCTGCTGGACAGGGGCAATGGGTGCCAACTTGGAACATGGGCTAAATTCTTGGCTAGTCTTCTAAGGGCCTCAGGGCCAATATCATAGTAACTTCCTATGATCCTATACATATTATTTATATGCACATATATATATATATATATATATATATATATATATATATATATATATATATATATATATATTTTTCCTATTCACATTGCCGAAAGTACAGTTCTCCAAACCACATTTTGCCGAGACCATAACTCTGAATTTACACTTCTTCTCAGAAATGGCACTTTGTGATCGCACTAAAGTATGTATGAACAAATATACTGTTGTCACTGCAGTGCAATCTCAGAGTTAGTATATATATACTTATCAGGGAGTGTGGGGGGGGGGATGCAGCAAAGTGCCACTTTGGAGAGGTGTAAATTCGGAGTTATGGTCTTGGCAAAATGTGGTTCGGAGAACTGTACTTCCAGCAATGTGAATGTGATCCATATATATATGGTCTATATTATGTTATCGAAAAACCTAGTCAGGGATTACCTGTTCGCCAACCAATAAACAGCTCTCTCTCACTTCTTCGATTGGCCACTTCAGTGAATTTTTTCCTAGAGGAAAAAAATCGCTTGCCCAACCAAAAATGGACAATATTTCAAACCCTTCAAAGTGGGGGGCATTGCCCCCACACCTCCCTAACTAAATATACCAACTCAGAGATCACACTACAGTGGGGAAAGGGCAAATTCCTGATGATGACCATGCATTTTTTCCCCCTAGGAAAAAATTCGGTGAAGTAGCCATTTGGAGAAGTGAGTTTTCACTGTTTATTGGTCAGTGAATAAGCTAACTAGGTTTTTCAACAATGCAATATAGACTCATATATATAAATATATATATATAGATATATATAGATATATATATATACACACACACACACACACACACACACACACACACACACACACACACACACACACACACACACACACACACACACTCACACTCACACTCACTCAAACATCAGCCTGGGAGAAGATGATAGACAGTACTAACTGCAATGGCAGGGATGGTCTGCACTAACCCTACACTGTTTTTGTACAATGACAAAAACTTTGTCTACCCCATAAGTTTCCAACATATCAAACCAGAATCCGGACAATATAATGGAATTGCTACTCAATGGTGGGAGCCTTAACAAAATTCTCCACTCAGTATAACCATTCCTTACCCTAGAAAATATTGCTATATGCATCATTACAAAGACTGAGTTCAAGACCATTGAGAGTACTCCATCAGTGCAGAGTTTCAACACCTACTGGTCCTCACCAGTATGGGGCTCCCTATCAATTTCAACTCCTTCCCTCTCTGTCTAGACAAACTGGACCACAAATGAGTCAAATTCACATTAACACTGAAGACTGATGCATCCTCTAATATCTCTGTATTCAGACGTTATGACAAGGCTAATCTACTGAAACTGAGTGATGACATGGCTAAATTCAGCACCTCCTTCCAGCTCAATGACCCCCATGGCTTATGCAGAATCCCATACTGCCAAATTCTGTGCACATGCAAATAGTTGAATAGATACATCTGTCCCCCTCTGAAGTAATTAGAACACCAAATTTAAAACTTAACCCCTCTGGAATCCAGATCTAAACATACTCTATAATAAAAGAAAAA
The DNA here is from genome assembly GCF_019279795.1 of Protopterus annectens. Lineage (NCBI taxonomy): Eukaryota > Metazoa > Chordata > Ceratodontiformes > Protopteridae > Protopterus > Protopterus annectens. The sequence goes on from NC_056725.1 coordinate 675,955,781, forward strand.
GCTGATTGCATGTAGAAATAAATGTAAATTTCAGGATGCAAAAAACCCTCTATTTAAAGTTAACAGCGAACTCCAGACCTGTTGTCATGGATTTGACAAGTCTCAATACCTTTACTCAGCATTAAATCACTGTCATGAAGAAAAATCTTTCTCACTGCGGCATTATTAATACCACACACAAGACTGTCCTTTATCAACTCGTCTTTTAAGTCACCAGATTGACATGTTTTAGCTTTGTTTCTCAGGTCAGTAATGTAAGCTGCAAAAGTTTCCCCTAATTTTTGATCTCTTGTGTAAAACAAATGCCTCTCCAATGTAATATTTGTCTAGGGGTTACAGATTTTCCTGGATTTGCACGTCAAACACTCGCAGTCTTCCCTTGATTCAACCTGTACAACAATATCACGGTTTTCACCTTCTCCCATATACTGCTGGTGCATACACAAAAGAACGCTTCATTTCAATGGCCTCTGACCCAGCTGCATCTATATCACAACATCGAATCAGTTAATGTCGAACACTCACATGAGCGAATATTCACGTACTCTAAAACTATATCAAGGGGGGCTGTGCCCCCCATACCCCTCACTAAATATATATTCCTACTCCGAGATCGCACTACAGTGATGAAAGGGCAAAAATCCCGATCTTCACTGTACCACAAACAAAATATATCAACTTCGAGGGTGTGAATATTCGCTCATATGAGTGTTCAACATTTACTGATTTGACCCACCCAGCTAGGTTTAGTAAAATGAATGCTGTGATGCATGCATCCTTGCCAGAATAAGCTGCTTGTAGAAAAATGTCACACTGTTGTTCAAATATTCTCCAGTTCTCTGCAATATTCTGAATAAACACCAGTGGTGATGGTTTTCGAAATCCATCTGCCATATTAACGCATATCAGCAAAGGCTTTTGCAAGTATGCATGAACACATACATATATACATATGCCAGAAATGTATGCCAGTATTTGTAACTATGCCCAATAGCAGAAACATTTCAAAGTAACTGTACTTTGTGAATAAACAGTACACAGCACACAAACTTTCCCAAAATGTCTTTACTTTGCTAAATAACACTTTACAGTGCAAGGAACACTCTGTAATGGTGGCACTTTGCGAATAGACACACCCATCACAATAAACTTTTCGAAATGGCTGTATTTTGACTGTACTTTACGAAACAGTTGCACTTTGCAAGCAAACTTTTCATAATAAATGCACAGTAATAAGCACACACTGTAAGCACTTTACACACTTTGAGATACTTAGAATAACTCTAGTTATGCCCTGAATACAATGCCAAATAATAGTTATGCCAAAACACAGTGCTTTGCCAGAAAATGCAGTCGCCTTGCTTTATTTATGCTTAATGTGCCCTTTTTTGTCCTTATTATATTCATTTTGCTCGTTTAATCTTTTTCCATGCCCATTGTACTTTTCTTGTGTTCGTTTTACTCTAAACATGCCTGTTTTGCTTTAAACATGCTCATTTTGCAATTCCAAGGCAATTCTGAACCCCTTATGTGCTTTTCTGATAATAGTTTTATTAAATATCTTTAACATTTCATTTAATTAATAAACCTTGTATTCCTCTCCCTTGTTTAATAATGCGGTTTGCATCCTTGTAATCCTCCTTTTTATCTTTTTTATAAAATACATTTTCGTGCAAGATTTCATTACTTTTGGTTAATTTCTGGCCCTTTTTCGTGCTCATTTCTCTTAGTTTACCTTCACTGTTAACTCTGCACCTCATAGCTCTGAAAAGCAGTTTCTGGAATCCCAGTTCTGACACCATGTCGCTTGCCCAGTCAGGAGTCAAGTCTTCTCTTCATCATACTGAGCTTCTCTGACTACTGTCTTCATTTTTCTCATTTACTCGTACTCCTGCTCTACTTTTTTTCTTATTGTCCCACCCTTCTTACATTGAACTGTTAACACCTCATATACCCCATCCCACTTTAACTCTGCTAAGATTTAATGTAAAACTGTAATGTCAACCCTGTGTTATTTCACATTGTAACAAATCTAACAGGAATATGCACCAATGGATTTTTCTTATTTTAATTGACTTATTTATGTGTGTGTGTGTGTGTGATTTTACTTTTTGCTTTTTTGACTGTATGTTCACTGCAATCGTGGATTTTTTGTTATGTTGTGTAATACCATCGTTCTTCAATAGTATTACATAAATATAAATGCGTTGTCTTCATATTATATTGTTGTTCATGGAGCTTTTCTCCCCAGAACTCCATTGAAAACAGGCTCTTCTTGGCCCAATGGACTATCCCAGTAAACAAACTGTAAAGTAAAATAAAACAAAATAAATAAAATAAAATAAGAGTCTCTGTGGGTTCTGTTCAAGCAGCTTTTTTATGTACAAACACATCTGGATTGAGGCTTAATAACTAACTTAGATAAACGTATAAACAAACTAGCCATACATGCTCACTCTCTGGTTGCACTCTCAAAATAGCACTGAAGCTAGCACATGCTTGCTATTTATATGCACGTGCCAACCTTGAAACACTTCTTAAAGGTACAACACAAACACACTAGTCTACACCTGCCCTACTAGATGAAGAAAAAAAAACAAATGTACTTCCTTCCTAAAACAAAATAAAAAACATATCTAAGCTGCAGCTAATTCCCCTGCCGTGTAGACTGTTATCTTTACATGTTAAACAGCATACAAAAAGTGTGTTTATGCAGGGGGCTCTGACTCCTTCCCTCACTACTATATATATATATATATATATATATATATATATATATTCTAACCCCACATTCATGTAACTGCAACCATATGGCAGTCATGACTTCTGTGCTATAATCAACCAAAGAGAAACTATGGCACACGTTGTCAGGATGTGACAGACAAAAATCTGTGTCTAAGCTACGCTGCCTAAACTTATTATATATATATATATATATATATATATATATATATATATATATATATATATATATATATATATATAAATAATGTATGTATGTACAGATCAACTGACATTTGTCGATCCAGTAACATTGAAACATGAACATTGACACTCATCCGTGCTGTGATTACTCCTCGGAACATGCTACAGTAAAACAAAATGTTTTTTTTTCTGGGGTCAAGCCCCCCCCCCTGCACTTCCCACATCACCTGCTAATTATATATACTAACTCCCACATTGTACAATCCCAGAGGAAGGGTCATATTCCCTTTCCCAAAAAATTATCCTTTATCACACAGCTGCTGACCATATGCAATGTCGACCAAAGTGGGTTGACAATACACAGGGTGAGCTTAGCCACAGTCGACCAGTCTAATGGAAATCATATATATAAAATAATCTTCATGCCCCCTAGCATTAATCCTATAATTTTCCTACCTTTTCTCCTTTCTGTACACAACAGCACTACACCATCCCACATCACTCTTTTGGAGGTCTCCTTTATCAGAATCCCAGAATTCCTAAATTTTATGGCCAGCAGTGACAGCGAAGAGCCACTTGCTGGAATATTACCATCCTGGACTTTCTCAGAATTTCTGTACCCTACTCCACTGCATTGGCTGGTTACTAGTAAGTGTTCTGTCTATGCAGGGCCTACTGTACAGAGCCATGAGTGTATATCTGTGCACATCTTCCCTAGCTGCACTGCTATGTACTGCTTGACAAGCCACTGCAATCACCTATCTGTCTGATTACAACTGCTAGAAACTTCTAACCCCACACTTCACAAAGTAGAGTTCAAGCAGCAGGACACAACCACCACCTCACTCAGGATGGGTGAGGTGACAAAGGCCATTCACTTTCATGACAGGGGCCACTCATTTTCATGACAAGGGCCATTCACTTTCATCTGTCTCATCCATCTCCTCTGGCACCTTAGTTAGACCCAGGCTGTTGGGGTTGCAGTCAGACCCTTACCCTTCTACACCATGCAGTCAACATGTGGGTTGCAGTACTGACCGTTGTGCCATGACACCCTTTTACATATGAAAAACCTTTATAATCACAACTAACTAAAGTATTTTCATCAAACAGTTCTGACTCTAGTTTGCAAAAATCCTAACCCCCCTCTAATATTTCAGATCAACTACCCATGTGTCACTCTATAAAATACCTTAGTGAAATCCAGATGTACTACATCTACTCTGTGAACTGATGTTGCAGCAGACCCTATAGACCTAAACACTTTAAGAACCTATTAATTCTGAGTTACTCATCATCTCCCTAAATGTTTTCTAACAATGGATGTCAGGCTCACAGGCCTGCAATTACCTCTTTACTTTTGTGACCCAACTTTAAAAACTAGAACAGTAGTTTCTATCCTCATTTCTATAAGGACACCCATAGTATGAAACGACAATGAAAACAATGTTGTCAAACAGCCAATCATTATCAGTATCAGCTTTCTCATATCACTTAAAAAGGCCCTTGTGGTCGTCAGCCTAGTAAACGCCTATAAATCTATGAACCTATGAACTGGATTACAGTTTTTATGTTTTCTTAGGAGTGGTGAATTGTGTACCTTGGGCCCTGGGCTAGTTTTAATATGTTATCCCCGCACACTTACATTTTTTTGACCACATACAAATGTGCCATGTTCTTTTGTATTTGTATTCCTCTTTTAAGGGATGCACAGTGGTATAGTCGACAGAGTTGTTGCATCACAGCAAGATGTTCTCTAGTTTAATTCTTGTCTGAGGTGTCTTCTGCATGGAATCTGTATGCCCTTCCTGTGTTCATGTGTGTTTTCTCAGGGTGCTCGGGTTTCCTGCCACATTCCAAAGACATGCAGTAGGTGGACTGAACATTAAACTGGCCATAGGTGTGTGCGTGCATATGCATGGTATGGAATAACAGCTGCAGCAGGGCTAGCCATCTGGTGGTGTGAAAAATGACCCTAGATGATTGTCACTGCTGAGGTGGCATCCCAACCCATTACATAAAAATGGGAACTACGTCTTATGGATGGATGTATTCCTATTTTAAATACATACTTCTCTCCTCATTGTTTTAAAGTATATTTGTTTGGTTTAAATCGGAGTAATCTTAAATAGTTTTTCAGGAAAAAATGATACTAACTAACAAGTGATAGCATTGTACACTTCAGAATATTTTATCCATTGAAGGCCAGTGTGGAAAGGGATGAGAAATGAGATAAGAACAATAATTACTGATGTCTGCAGTGAGAATGAATGCACAATTCCTCAGGTGAAAGGGTGCTTTCCACCTGGGGCATGCAGCTGCTCTACTGATAGAGCCTTGACTGGACAACAGAGGAGTGGCATGGTGTAGAGAGTTAGTGTCAGGAAAATGTGTACATGGCTACCTAGGCATGTGACATAGCCCTGTTGGCATATGTGGATGAGCAGAAATTTATGGAAACAGGAGCACAGATGGTCCTTGTAGTGATGCAAGCACTCATATCACAACCAAAGACAGGGTTAAGCCATAAAGAAAAAAAAATTCTGATAGTGGAGATGCTGGCTAGTGCACAAAGCACCCTCATGGCTGCCTGAATGATGGCACTTTCCAATGGGTAGTGTAGTGTCTGATTGGAAGCTAGATGATTGGCAGGCCTAGACATAAAAACAATATTAAAAAGAACATATGTATGTATGTGTGTGTGTGTGTGTGTGTGTGTGTGTGTGTGTGTGTGTGCATAAAAACAGTGTGTGTGTATGTATGTATAAAAGCAGTGTGTGTGTATATATAAAAACACAAAAAAAATCCAGCAGCCAAGAAACCCAAAGTGCAATATCAAAGTTTATTAAAAAGCAGCTCCTAGCAAACCCAGACTGGTCCTTGGCTGCTGATTTTTTTTGTTTTGCTGTACTTCTTTGGATCCTGCTTCCATGTTGAACTGCTGTTTAGTGTGTATATACATATGTACGAGGAGCCACAGGTGAGAGTCGAGTGTCAGGTGAGGACCAAGGTGGATGAACTACTCCAAAAAGCACAACGTGTTCACCCATCAGAGGTACTACCTCTCTCTGACACCCCATGCAACAGCGGCTACACCCCAGGCAACAGCTTCAACTGGCCGGCAAAATCAGGTGAGGGTAGCCTATGGGTTTGTACTCCTCAGCAAGTCAGGACTTGTCTACCTATGCATGCGAAGACTGGATCTGGCGGACTGAGCAGAAGAAATCACCAGATTAATTCAATGGGCAGGAATGTGGACTCAGCAAAGTGCTGTGGAGCGCAAATAGGGCACAGTGAGACACATTAGGAAACTGCTGCCCATCCACTGCATTCTGACCCATCACCAGTCATCTCAAATATGTCCTGCCACTGGACTAAGATAGGCTGGGACAAGAGAGTGAGGCTGGTGATTTGCGCAACCCCCTCACTATAATCCAATTCACGTTCAAGTCAAGACATCACCTCCTGTCAAGTCCTGTGGTGATGGGCGAATGATGAAGCAGCAGGTGCAGACACACTGGAAGCTGTAGCCACAACCTCACACACAGGCGGCCCAGGGAAATGGGTCACTCTCTACTGGACCGAACCAGCAGTGGAGTTCGGCAGCCCCCTGGGTGTCTGAGCAGCTCTATTTAGGATCACTCTGTTCACCTCCATGGTCTGAGGAAAGGGCTAGTAAAGGTGCCTTAAACATAGCCTGCTTCACCCTACCCCTGGCCTACTTGCCATGGTAGGTGGGGATCCCAACCTTGCGGTCAAATCACAAAGAAAAAAAATATTGGTGACTTCGCTCACCATTAGCACATGGAATGTGTGCATGCTCATGCATAGCTCCAAAACAGACAGACCTGAGAGATGGAAAGCACTTGTCGCAAGAGAACTTTGCAGGTATAACATCCAGATAGCAGCCCTCAGTGAGACCAGGTTTTCAAACGATGGCCAGCTGACAGACGTTAAAGCCAGTTATACCTTTTTCTGTAGTGGCTGCAGCAGCGATGAATGTTGTAAAGCAGGAGTGGGTTTCACCGTCATCTCTAATCTGATCAGCAAATTAGCCAGCCTCCCAAAAGGATTCAATGACCGACTCATGTCTCTGTGGCTCCCCCCTCAAAGGAAAGTGCCATGCCACCTTCATCAGTGCATATGCCCCTACCATGACAAATCCAGAGAAGATCAAAGACAAAGTTTTATGAAGACTTGGAGTCCCTCACAGCATCTGTGTCCAAGGCGGATAAGTTCATCATCTTAGGCAAATTCAATGCCAGAGTTGGTGCAGACTACCAGAAATGGGAGGGAGTCATTGGGAGGAATGGAGTTGGCAAAAGCAGCAGCAACTTTCATCTATTTCTTAAGACCTGTGCAGTTCATGACCTGTTGATCACAAACACAGTCTTCCGCCTACCCAGCTGTAACAAGATGTCCTGGATGCACCTACACAACAAGCACTGGCATCTCACTGATTACATCATAGTAAGGAGAAGGGGCAGGCAGGATGTTAAGAGTGACTAAGGTCATGTGTGGCACAGACTAATGGACAGACCACAGACTCATCCTCTCAAAACTCAACATGCATATCCAGCCTAGGTGGTGCCCACAGGAGGAAAAAAAATCAATAGGCGCCTAAATGTCAGCAAGTTAGAATGGCACTCTGTGTGCCAGAACCTCAGTGAGGACCTCAACAGTAAGCTTGACAAACTCAGCTTTGGCACCAACTGTGTAGAAGAGGACTGGGCAGCCTTTATTGATGTGGTCTGCAACACGGCTCTCACTCACTTGGACCTGAACACACGCAAACACCAAGACTGGTTTGATGACAATGATGAAGACATTCAGAAGCTGCTGGATAAGAAACGTGAAGCCTTCAGATCCCTCCAGCAAGACACTACATCCATCTCCAAGAAAGCAGCCTATAACTCCATCAAAAGCAAGGTGCAAGCAAAGCTCAGAGAGATGCAAGATTCCTGGCTCAGCAGAAAGGCAGATGAGATCCAGAAGTACACTGATAGTAACAACTCCAAGCATTTCTATGATGCCCTGAAGACAATCTATGGGCCACAGTCCTCTGGAGCATCACCACTGCTCAGTGCCAATGGGTCCACCATGCTCACTGACAAAAATGCCATCCTGGAAAGCTGGGCTGAGCACTTCAACAATGTCCTGAAGTGGCCTTTCTCTATCAATGCTGAAGCCATTGACTGCATGTTGCAAGTTGCCATTAACACCTCCCTTGCAGAACCTTCAAAGGAATCAGAGGTTAAGGAAGCAATTAAGCTTCTCTTCAATGGTAAAGCACCAGGCTCTGACTCCATTCCAGCTGAAATCTAGAAAACAGGGGGTCCAGTCTTGTTACAGAAGCTCCCTGAGCTCTTCCAGACCATGTGGCAATAGGAAGTTATCCCTCAGGAGCTAAAGGATGCCTCCATCATCCATCTCTACAAGAGAAAGGGAAACAGGCATTCTTGTGAGAACCACAGAGGAATTTCTCTCCTGGTCATTGCCGGCAAAATCCTTGCCAGAGTCCTCCTCAACCTCCTCACTCTACACATGGAAGATGGACACTTGCCAGAGAGTCAGTGTGGCTTTAGAGAGGGCCGAGGGACAGTGGACATATTTGCAGCACATCAAATTCAGGTGAAGTGCCAGGAACAAAACAGGGACCTTTACACAATGTTCGTGGACCTGACCAAAGCCTTTGATACCAGCAGTCTTGAGGGGTTATAACGGATCATGGAGAAGTTTGGCTGCCCAGGCAAATTCATCAGTATGGTGCGCCAGTTAAAGGACAGCATGCTTGCTTGAGTACTGGATGATGGAGACTCCAGTGATGCTGTCCCAGTTACCAATGGTGTCAAGCAAGGCTGTGTGCTGGCACCCATGCTGTTCAGCATGATGTTCTTGGCCATGCTGTCATATGGTTTCTGTGATGACGAAGAAACCAGCATCAAGATCAGATACAGGACTGATGGCAGGCTACAGGCCAAGACCAAGGTTGAAGAGGATTTTGTGCCTGATTTCCTGTTCGCAGATGACTGCGCACTCAACGCTGCCACAAAGGTCCAGATGTAGCAGAGTATGAACTGCTTTTCCACTGCCTGCAGAAACTTCGGCCTCACAATCAATATAAAGAAGACCCTATGCCAGCTCAAGGCGAGAGTGGAGTGACTCACGGGTGAGCCTGCCCCACCTACACAGCCCCCAGCACAGCCACCCTCGGGGCTGTGAAGGTGCAGTGGTGTCTGCCCATGGGTGGGGATCTCAGTCCCACTGTTACTATCTGTGGGCTCATGGGCTTGCGATTTCCAAACATCCGTCCCCGTCAACTGTGTTCACCCACCCCATGTGTCATACTCTGCCCCTGTATGCATCTTGTTTGTCTTGTCTGTTTACCTCTCCAACCTACCTCCCCAAATATACCCACTTCCTCTACCTCACATTCCACTCTCACCTGAAAGAAAAAAAAAAGGGCAATCTGTTCCCACAAAAAATTACGCCCCATACATAGCTGCCCATTTCGCACACATGTCCGCTGGACATGTAAACTGATAATTAGAATTGGCAGTGCAACATACTTTGTTGTCCTCACCCCTCTCTCAGGAGAGGAAGGTTTCAAATTTCACTCCAAATTTGTAACATATGCACAGCTGTTGCTGGTAAAGAAATGGGCAGCTATGGACCTTCCCTACACCCGTCCTGCACATCCCGAGCTGGTTTCCCCACTGTCTTTCCCTCTTTGTGCCCCCTTTTTTACCACTTTCCTATCTCACCATTTTCTTTTCTTTCAAAGAAATTAGCGTGGGGGTTAGCGGGAGTAAGCACTTTTAAGCAGTAGTTAGCGGGTTTGAGCAAGTGTGCGCATGTGTACGCTAAGCTTAGCATCACTAAGCGTCGCGCAAACTCGCGCAAACCCGCTTACAACTGCTTAAAAGTGCCTTAATCACTCTGTATGTCAGGGCTCTTGTTCTGCTCAGCAGCAAAATAAAACACCTCTGTCAGTCTCGAACCCCAGACCTTGGACACACTTGACTGCTTGAAGTACCACTAAGCCACAGCAGATATACAATAACTTGGTGCTGAAATAAATATATCATGCAATACAATGAGTGAATGTAAAGGAAAAATAGGAAGGCCATAACACAACTTGTTCTGTGGATCTTTACCAGCAATTGTTGTGGAATTGCATTACATGACTGTGATAAGAGAAGCAGCCATTCTAGCAGCAAATAATGTTATAGAGGCACTTTACAACCCCCACACAGTATCATAGCAGGACAAACACTGGCATATCTGATTAGGGCAGAGGCCATACTTCCTGATTGTGAAACATATTTTAGCTGTGTCCCTCTGAATTCCTCTGAAAAGTACTGACTTTAGTCAGAGAGGTGGTGTATTACACAATGAATAATCACAATCATAACAGTAGACACCGCTTGTACTTCATAAAAGGAGTACTAATCCATATGCACTGCTTAACTCAAGTCTACACTTACTGTCTCTATTAGTTGGAAGGTGTACCTCACTTTTAACTACCTATCTCTGACTCCAAGCAAATATGTATCTGAGTGTTTCATAGGCCTGGCAGAGGCACAAACACACAGGCATATCAGCTTATCTGCTGTTACACACTCTGCGAATAGCTTTGTGAGGACTTCCACAAGCATATCCTTATGTAGGAGTACAACACAGAAATACCAAAGGATGTAGCCATGTACTGGTAGCAACTGATTGTAACAATGCCATTGTACCAGTGCTGAAAACACCTGTGGGTTGCAGAGACAAAGAATAATAGGCTAACACCTGGCTACCATCTGGATAGGTTCACAGTTGGGAACTATGCAGACAGACCACCTGCCTTGATAAACTAACAGGTACACACCAATCCATTAAGTCCAGTAAGATAACACTCACACAATAAGACGTAATGCTCTCTGTATGTCTGCACCCCCCATATTATAAATATACATGTGTTTAGGGTCAACCAAGGATGTAGGTAGGCTTACTCAGTAGTGGAATTGTCCAGTTTACCTGAGACTCCTGTGCTAATGTCAACAATAAAAATACACAGACCCTGCAGAAGTGAGTACATCAATATGCACAGTATAACAGTCCACAAACAGTTCATGTGTCATAAGAATACTTCTCAATAACTACTTTTGTATGGCAGTTAATTACATAAGTAGAAAAGAAACTACATACTCACATATATATCGTGTAAACATTTGTAAGGAAGAGTTAAACTCTACACTGATAGCTCTGTACTGGAAGTGGCAACAGTCAGTTCTGAGTACAACATGTACATCACTGTCTACACCTCTACCTTCAGATATAAGAAGTATACCAACCTTCTGACTTAAACAGTGTCCACAGCAAACAAGCATGGGCCCCACTCTGGAAATCTGAAAGGGCTACACCTACAAAACTTAGCAATTTATAGCATTGGGTTGCTATGACAGTGAGTACTGCAATTGCCAAACAGCAGGCTGTATGTATTTACCAAATGCTGGGCACCAATTGGTGCAGAGGTCATCACATGCACATGTTCAGATACCTATAAAAGCAGACTGTACTTGCTATCCCCACATGCAATCATTACATTGCACGAGATAAAGAATCACTGAACTTGGGGAGGAGATAAAAATAGGTATTACTTAATAAAGCAAAAGTTTAATTAAGTAAAAAGACTCGAGTGAATTAGCAAACAAATATATTAATTAAGTAAAAAAAAAACTTAATTAATAACCAAAAGGAATTAAGTAAAAGCAATCTTTACTTAAGTAACACCAAAAAAAAAAATTATCAAAACATACACAGACGGACCTGAAAGTGACAAACAGGTATGTAACAGATATGTGATTACCGGCAAGTAGTAGATGTTTATGAAGAGTACTGTAAATACTTTGAAACATGCATATGTGGCAGCAGTAGGTATGTATGCACTGATGCCATGCATGACTACTGCCATGGACAAATTAGTGTGTAGCTGTGTGCAGTGGGACATAACTGTGACATATGTAGCTCAACATTTAATGTCAAACATCCGATCATGTCATCTATGTTCTGTACAGTACTGTGTATAATGGCTGTCTGGGGGAGTAGTGCAAACAACTATATAAACCTGGATGTGACAAAGTAACACATGCATGATAGTCATATAATGTATAGCTTAGCATTGGCAACTGCTGCACCAGGCTAGTATAGTAATGTAGCATTAGCAGCTATAAATACTCCCTGTAATATTACTGTTATGCACACATGTGACAACTGTTCATGTTGTAGCAAGGCCCAACAGGTCATCCGTGAGGTCTACGGACATACAACAGTGTGTACCTTGTGTGTGTATGGCACACACATATGTAGAGATATTTATGTGTCAGATATATTAGCATCCTAACATGTGCATAGAGCAAGGTACATACTGCAACTGTTTGTGAAGGGTGGACATATATATGTTGGTGAAGGTTGTTATGTGCATATTTTCATGTAGGTTGTAATGTGTGGCAAACAAGACAGCATACAGTGCTGGTATATGACATGTGGTGTTTAAACACTGTGGGTATGATTTGCTAAGTTTATATTCTTCCAGACAGGGAGTCCTGCTAAAGATACATGGCCTGAGAATACCCTCAGTGCATTCTGCACAAGACTGTGCAAAATTATTACATACCTGTATCTCTCTCAACCCTTGCATAATTGATATTCCCACCATGAAAGGTGGGCTGTATATGTGCCTACATGTAAATCTATATGCACACCAATGGATGTTTATATGTACGCTCAAGCTCAATGTTGTAAATGTATTGCCATCCCTTTCGTTAAAAACTCTGTACCCATGAACTACCACATAGGTGGTAGTCTACTCAACACCAAAAGTGTGATAACAGACCACGGGACACACGTGGACAGTAGTGTCCCTTTTGATAATCACAGTGCCACACTAGTCATGTAAACTGTGTACGATCCACATGTCATCACAAAAGGTGTGTCATCCATGGAATGAGACGTCAGTGTTCCACTCTCCTCATCAGTCATAAAACCCATCATAGAGTACAATGGGCCTTTTGGTATGTACCTCAGAAAACATCTACAGCAACTGTAGACGCCAGGCACAAACACCACAAAGAGTAATACCAGACTCAAACAGATGCCCTATGCAGACTGTCTTCCAAAACCACAGCTGCACTGTGTCGCATACCGCCTACCCAGAGCCAACCTCTGCCTAACATACGAAGCTATGCCAAACCCACAGGTGTTGGACATGCTCCATGTAAACAGATCAAAATCCCTACAAGCTACACACTGTACTGATCTAAACCTTGTAACGTCAAAGAGCAAAACATGCTGGAGTGGTACATTCTCATCTCAGACACATACCATACTCTGGAACTAACTACCTATCAATAGCAAAGAAAGATCCTCATTAGCAGTTGTCATGAATAATCATGATGAATGGATGTGAGATAGGAAATACAACCCGGGAATCACCTCTGTGGCTCTGCATGACAGGGGCACATGAACTTAAATTACATGGGTGTTGAAGGGCAGGGTACCGTATGGCTAGGCTTCTATAGGCCCTATGCCTAATAGCCTATGAGCTACCTAGGACCCGATACACACATGCATGTACATGTTGCATTAATTGCTATGTGAGGTTGACTGATTGTGACTGACATCACAATCACTATTGTGATGGTGAATGTGTAGGTTAATGTGTCAACGTTGTGTATATGTGTGATAGCCTAGTGGGAAACTGTTTATATCATGGTATGTAGTGTTCTAGCTCTGATCCCCGCAAAAGATAAGTATGCTATTGCTAGGCAGGAAAAGCAGTATGGTATACGGTGTGACATAGTCCCATGGTGTTGACTGGAGTGTGCCATTGTAGGCTAAAGCAGTACATGTATGCTTATTGATTGTTAACACTAGTGAATACAAATCCCGTATGAACTGTAGTACTACCTGAAGCTGTAGGCCTAAACAGCACAGTATGGTGTATATCCACATTGCTTGTAAACACTGTTTTGTTTGTTACCTGTAGTCCTCACACATTACATACCTCAGGCATAAGGTTTTGTAAGTGCTGACACACAGTACTGTATGGTACACAGGTAAAGCTCATCTGGGTCGCCATACCTTTGTGTCTTGTAGGTATGTCTGATGTGTGTGTGGGTATGCCTGTAACATGGCCATGGTCATATGTGTGTTACAGGATATAAGTGCATATCTAGAAACATGTATAGTGTAGTACAGCAGTATGCCACCTATATTGATGAATGTGCACATATGTTACTTAGGGGTTTGCTATCAACAAGTAGTGTGGTGTACTGGTAGTACTGTAACTGTACTTTACAATCATTTCAATGGATGACATATTTCTGTATGCATTAGCTTCATATATACCTCCTGTGGCTAGGTGGCGCATTGTGTCAAATACAGTGTGCCATGTGCTGTTGTATAGTCTTACATACTGGTTTCACTTTGTTGCTGTGCAGAACATGGTTTAATATATGGAACGCGCCAGACACTGTCAGGCAGTTGTGGGCTGAGCACTGATGTGTGGTATTAAAAGTGTGTATCTACTGACAGCCAATAGGTTGCTATATATGGCATTTCATTGATATCTGTACTTTAGAATGTTAAGTGTGCCACATGACTTGCTCACAATAATTGTTTTATTGTCTTCCAGGGACATGTCTCATCATCGCAACCCTGCGTATTCCCCTGAAGAGGAGGAAATAATTATATCCACCCTATTACAACATCACATCCTGCTGTTCTCCAGAACCAGCCAGGACCAGCATGAGCGCACTGCACTGTGGCAAGATGTTGTCCGGCGGGTTAATGACGTAGGCATGCATAACCGGACTTATTAGCAGGTACGCCATCACTGCAGTGATTTAATCAGACATGTCCGGCAGCATGCCTCCGATGTCCACAGACAACAGCTTGCTACTGGTGGTGGTGCAGCATCACATCCGCCCCTCACCAGAGTGGAAGAGCTGCTCCTTAGCGTGGTGGCTCCTGGACAACCACTACAACAGACATGTGTCATCATGGAGGCTGGAATCACCCAGCAAGTTGACTCGGAGTGTGCAGGTAACATGCCATATCTGTAGACTACTGTTAGCTTGATTGTTAGAACATGCATATGTCAGATGTGTACTGTGTATTTGGAAGATATGGAGCCTGGTGTTGTGCAATACTGATAATTTGGAACATAATCTGTATACCTGTGACTGTCAACCGTTGTACTACTGTAAAATTGCAAACTCACAGCAGCAATGCCACAGTTGTTGACTCTGACAAACTGTCTCATATCCTTGTAGGTCCCTCTGGTGTGACAGCAAGACAGCAGACCCATGCTGGTGAGTGTTCTACATTTAATATGGCAAATAACATGTGCATGTCATAGGTGAGTTGTAGGCCATATACACATGTAAAACACCTACACATAATGCATGCTCTGCAAGTTTTCTGTGGGACTACATCCCAGTAACATGAGCAGCTCCCTCAAACACATGCTATACACAGAGCATCCCAAACAATTGTGGTACACTGTAGTGGACATTGTATAGGCAGAGTCAATACACATGCACACAACATACACCACCTTGTCATATGCAGTACGTGTTAATATGATACACATGGCATATTTAGACACCTGCTGTAAGGTCAGACTCCAGTATGACAAATGTCATCCACACAGCACACATACTATACCTGAGTGGTAGAGGCCTATCATGGGGCAGTTCAAAACTCTTCAACAAACAAGACATTCATGTTAGGCAATGCTCCCTATTGAACACCTTACATACCCATGTAACAACTGCCTGTGAAATAGTTAATGTAGCCACAGTACTGCAGTTCAGGTACAGCAAGATAGTTGCCAGTGTGGCACACATTAGTGGCCTTGAGTGACCACATGATGCTGCCTGATGATGGCTCATGGTACTACACTACATCTAGTTACAGTAACTACAGTACAACACATAGCATTCATTGCTATACACCTGACAGTTGTGTGCATCCAGCCATGGTATGTATACTTGTGAGTGATGGTGCACAGGACATTGAAAAGCATTTAATACTTGCACAGCAATGTTGTGTCCATGTACACATTGTGTTCCAGGGTGAGGCCAATCATTGAACAACACACATGCATCAAACACATGTATACTATTATTAACAAAGACTCTCTACACTCACACTGCCCGCTGTTGAGCAATACACATCTTGCATGCTGACACGTGTGATAGGACCCTTTGGCTTGTGATACTGTACTCCACCATCAACCACTAATGGGTATGTTCTGGATTGCTGTTGGTGTGTGTGTGTGTGTGTGTGTGTGTGTGTCTACTTTAGTGAGTAGTGTATTTGTGTTCATGTGTTCATGTGTGCATGTGTGCATGTGTTCATGTTCATGTGTGCATGTGTTCATGTGTGTATGTGTGCATGTGTGCATGTTCATGTGTGCATGTGTGAATGTGTGCTAACATCATGTACAGATTGTAAAGTGTGTTTCCTGTCTCCCTCTCACAGATGCTGAGGTTGTGTTGGTTGAGTGCAGCAGGGAACCTGAAGACACTGCCACAAATAGTGGAGATGATGAAACATGTGTTGTGGCACAGGCAGGTTTGACAGGGTCTGTTGTTGGTCTGCCAATCGACAGTACACAGCTTTCCACACCATCTATGCGCACATTCATACTGCCAATACATCCCTCATCACCAATGGCCTTAGCTGAGGGACAGCATACAGTAGGCATTGACCAGGATAGTGTGGTATCTATGGCACATGCATCCCCTCACAGCAGCCATACCCAGATTCCTGGAATGGTACCACATAGGCGGATGTCCAGAGGTTCTCGTGGGAGCACTGCTGGTCGTAATGCCCCTGGCAGATGTGCCCCCACAGGTCTTACAACCTCAGGTATGTTCCGAGCTGTAATGCAGGCACAGGCATGTATGGAACGGTACACCAGACAGGGACTGAGGGTGCAGAGGGCCCATAACACCGCTATCAATGACAGTATCCGTGACCTTGCTGGTGCAGTGCATCACTACACCGAGGTCATTGATAGACATTGGGGGGAGACATTAGATGTCCTTTGCAATGTCATGTCCATGTGCCAGGACAGTGCAGGATGGCTGAGACATCGACGTATGCCAGCAACATCATCGGCTGTCAGTCATCGCGGATGACACACAAGTCACAGCCGCTCCCGTAGTGGCAGTACCAGCCCCAGCAATGCTGGAGCAGGGCTGTCAATAGACCATCATAGAAGACCACGTGCACGTAGCTCTGGCCAGTCCCAGCAGGGACATGGGTCCAGCCGACATCCCTCTACCTCTGATGATAGTACCCAGTCTGGCTTAGTACCCGATACTGTCCGTTGCACCCCTGCCAGGCACAGGTACTGTGTCCATGGCCAGAGATGGTGATCTGTACAGCCTGGCAGGTACAGTCTGCGGCTGTCCCACAACCTCCCGTATATGGCAGCCACATGGTGGAACTGTGTGCATGCAGACACACACACATAATCCAAACACCTAGGGCTAACACATATACACACACCCATTACATCAACATTGACCCATGCTGTACTGTTGTCACTCACACACACACACATACATGTCGATTGGATGGGTCAATGTCGGGCTCTGGCAAACCAACAACACACCCTGTGCATATGATGAAACTGTGCCACCTCCTGTTACCTGTAACATTGATGCAAGAACAGGCTAACATGGTGCTGATGCACAGGGTGACTTTATAGCAGTGTAGCAATGTTAGCATGTTGTCAACAGTACAGTATAATGATATCCCTGTAGGTATATCTGAGCAGGCATGATGCATTAAAGCTATGATTATCAATGTAGTATTGTTTACAACAGTGTTAATTCCAAAAATGCATTGTCCGCCCATGTGCCACTTGGCTGATGTGTGAAGTTTTGGCAACATGTGTTGGTGAGTGGACAGTACGTGTGTGATGTGTGCAGTACAGATTTGCAGGTGTACATTTATGAACATGGTGGAGGTGCATTGTCTGCATGTACGTGCATAGTGGACACATGGGAAGGGTGACATGCCCTGTATTACACAGTGTCAAGACTTCATTGTTTCTATTGGTGGCCAGTATGCATTTTAATACACATATGTTTTAACTTGGGTACACATGTGTGTATGACATTGTTTGACACTATGCTGTGGGTGATACTGTTACTATCTGTCATTGTTTTGCATTCTGGTAGTATACACAACCTCAGCAGCCTGACTATAACCAATCGTTAGATGATGTCTTGACAACTGACACACAGATGTAGGAAACTCAGTAGCATTTGGATCCGTCCAGTATTATATTATACCAGTAACCAGTGGTATTGACCGCCACCCATTCCTGGGACCACTCCTGTTTGGCATATAGCCCTCTTAGGTACAAGCAAACACACTAGGGATATGTCCGTCCACATCTGGAAATGCATACAGTGGCCTACAATGCATTCTCCGGATGAGACACTTATCCTCCACAAGGGTATCATACAGACAGATACCTGTTGTCCAACCCATGCTGTAAAGCTGTAAGCCAAATATAGCATAGTCATCCACATTTAATAAACATAGTATCCCAACAGTACCACATAGGTAGTAGCCCCAAACATGTAGAACGGGTACCGATGTGTACATACAGCCAAGTGTTATGTCATCTGTCCTTTGGTATTCACATTTCCATAGGTATTCTGAAGTCCCTCGGTGTATCACATAACCAATAAGGGGTCTGTATGCATATCCACAAAGTTGTTGTACACCTATAATGAATGTCCATTATTGACAGACTTTGTTGTGTTTGAACATGTCTGAAATATACCTAAGGCATGAGCCCTCACTCACACTATTCTACAGAAACTGTCATGGGTGTGTGTGACACAGATGACCTAGGCCACAGATCACTACAGTGGCTGGCCTTGTCACAAACATACATATGTGACCGAAGGTCTGAGAAGCAGCAGCACAATCTGTCATAGGTAACAGATGTATTCATGTAGAAAGCAGGCTTCATACCTATGAACTAATTGAGGTCACATGTACATATATGTATTTGCCACACAGATACCTGAAGTGTGCAATGCACATACTGTTGTTATACTGATATGTCATACAGTAGTAAAAGCTAAACCCACAACACATTGACCAACAGTATCACACACACACACACTCAGCAATTGCAGGATTCAAACCCCTACCTAACTATGTTATGATACTAGAGAGATACGCATTAACATGACCCGCTATATGCTTTACTGGGAGTTTTCATTTCCACTGCTATATTTGTAGGATGATGACATCATCAGACTTGCCAAACAGGAATAGAACACTTTTAAGGTGTTTGCCTAGTCTCCAAAAAGGGCAATACTCTCAAAGGAAATAACACAGACACATACCCCTACACACACACACACACACACACACACACACACACACACACACACACACACACACACACACACACACACACACACACACACACACACACAGACACACTCAGCAATTGCAGGATTCAAACCCCTACCTAAGTATGTTATGATACTGGAGAGATACGCATTGACACGACACACTATATGCTTTACTGGGAGTTTTCATTTCCACTGCTATATTTGTGGGATGCTGACATCATCAGACTAGACATGGTAATGTGTGTGCACTTAGTTTTATGCAATCCCAGGACTGAGCCATGGGGGACAGCAGGTGTTACCAGCTTGAACAGGACTCCACAATTCTTACCTTGTGTGATCTATCTGTGGCCCAGTTGCCAATCCATCCAATGACAATACATATTTATGCACAAGTTGTTGATTTTGTGGATACGATGTGTCTAGGATGTTGGAAAAGGCCTATTCAAAGTGTATGTGGGATGTGTGTAGCTCATTTCACTGATGTATGTCCTGAGTGGTTGCCTTGCAAACAGTCTAGCAGGTTTGGGAAACATGATCTGCCCATGACAAGAACCAAAGTTGGTAGGGTTGTGTGTTTATAGGCTTCCAATAGCTCTCTTTCTAACTTCAATCATGATGGACTCCATGGCCTTGCAGATCAGACTTCATCGGCTTATAAGACTATAGTTCCCATGGTCTGTTGTGCACCAACACTTGTGTAGTGTGCCATATGTTGCTGTAACCCATTCAACAGTTTCATATCCTGTAGAGAGGGTGAGGCTCAACAGACTGTTCAGGTGCAGGGTCTGTTTGTTCTGCAGTTCACTTATGACACATATAGGGGCACAATGTAATCCAACTGATGCCATGTTTTTAGCTTTGGAAGGAGCTGTTTACCCATTCTACATGTGATATCTCCTGGTATGATGATAGGGCCTTTTGTCAGTGGGAGTTGGGTATGTATGTATGGGCCTGTCTGACAGGATGTTGGCATTGTCAGTCATTTACAGTTGGCCCTGACTCAGGACATATATGAGTGTACATTGCTATTTATGACATAGCTGAAGGAAGTGTCATGGTTCTGTATGGACTCCTTCGCAGATAATCTTTCCATGACCTGGATTGGATAGTGTTTGGAGTGCACATTGTTTATTGATGATACTGATTTCGGGTTTTTTATTTTCTTTGCTTTTCAACTTTCTATGAACAACCTAAGTATCTGTAGTACATATTTGATTATGACAGGGTTCCAATATATTATATATGTGTCTGTTGTCATATCACTGTGTGCACAAGTCAGGATTGGTGAATTGTGAGAGGTTCCTGGGTTAACACATACAACTGCCAGATATGTGTGGCCCACTGCAGTACTCAGACATGGCCTAAGTGTGTGAGCATGCCCAGTTTGGCCTTTCAGTATGTTGTTGCCTGACACTTAACTCATTTATTCAAGTGTGTGAGCATGCCCAGTGTGACCTTTCAGTATGTTGCTGTGTGAAGTCCACTACATTTGTTGACGTGTGTGAGCATGCCCAATATTAACATTTACACTATATGTGTGTTGTAAATCAAGTTGTATTTTTACTGCAGGGCTCACCTTTGTGTCATAACTCCACAGGGATTATGCTGTGCCTGCGGGGTTTCCATGAGACACTTTGCATAGACTTATCAACATTTCTTCATACAGGCTGACCAGCAAAATACTGTCATGGTTTAGTGGTTCAGTACTGTGACTATAGTGCACAGTATCCTGGGTTTGAGTACTGTCACTGCTTCATATTTTCATAATGGGCAGACCAGACTGCTTAAGGAACAGTAAAGCAAATATGACCATGTTTACCTGCTTTTGCTCAACTATGCCCAACTTTGACCAAACTTGCTCAACATTAACCAACATTGCTGAACGTTGCCCGATATTGCTCAACATTGCCCAAAGTTGTGCTACTTAGTGTGTGCAATTTTGTTTACATATACTAAATAGTGGTAAAAGCTGTTTAGCACTGCTTTATATTGCTTAAAACATGGCAATCATGCCTCAGGTGGTGCTTCAGGGCTGCCTGTGTTGGATGCACATAGTACACTCCCTATACATGTTTGAAAACAGGTAGTGTCAAGTTAGGCATCCCTTTTACTATATGTGCGAGTCAGAGAGAGGTATCATTTCCAGGGTTCCTACTGAGCCAGTGTATATGCTATGCATTGCCTCTTTGCCAAGGCCAAAGCATACTGGGCACGCCTCCTTCTGCCTACTGGGGCAGGCTCAGGTTGTTCCTCCTCCGAGTCACGCTGTGCCTGTGATGGCCTTGGCAATGGTGGGGGGCTGTTTGGCCTGGCCCTATGCTGCTCCTGCTGCAGCTGTTTTCGCAGGATCATATTATGTAGCATAGCACATACCATGACTATTTGGGTACATGTAGTTGGTGAGTATTGCAAGGCTCCACCAAATGCGTCCAGGCACCGGAACCGTGACATGAGCAGCCCAAACACACACTCAATTACATTTCGTGTTTGTGCGTCTGCCTCATTATGGAGTTCTTGTTCAGGTGTGTGTGCATTTCTGATGGGTGTCATCAGCCATGGCTCCAGTGCATATCCAGCATCCCCCACTAGGTGACCATGAGGGATGTCCCCATTGGCAAATGTCTGGTACAGCTGTGTCAGATGCCAGATATGGGAATCATGGTAGCTTCCAGGGCAGCCAGCACATACATTCATTATTATGCCCTGGGCATCACACACGACCTGGCAGTTGATGGAGGGGAAACCCTTGTGGTTAAAGTAGACCCTACCCCGCTCATCAGCTGGTGCTTTGATGCGTATGTGCGTGTAGTCTATTGCACCCACTACCTCATGGTATTCCACTATTTGCTGGAAAAGACGCATATTGCTGGCCAATACCTCACGGGAAATGGAGAAATATATATGATCACCGACATGTGCTGACATGGATGCTGATGCCTGTGAAATCCCCATCATATCACCAGTTGGTCTCTGGAAGGTACCTGCTGCTAGTATTCTTAGGCCAACACATACCTTGGTTTCCACTGGGATGGGTTCCCCTCTGTTGGTTCTGTGTGTGAGGCGTGGCCTGCACAGCTCAACAATTTGCTGCATGAGGTCTCTGTCCACTCTATAGCGCTCCACTATATCCAGCTCATGTAGCCCCTGGTAGGTTACCCTGGGCCTGTACACTCTTCTCCGTCTCCTCACTGTGGGTTGCTCAGCAGCATTCGCATTGTCATCACCCTCAGCATGTTGCATATGTCACCTTATAACAGCAATGGCAGCCCCTAACATTTCTTTGTCTCAGTAAAGCTTTTTCAGTTTTCACTTCTATTAGCTTACTGCAGTGTTGCAGTGTCTCTGAGAAAAACATAGTGGAAAGTTGTTTGCAGAGTTTTAAGTGCTGGGCTGGGCTGGGCTAGTGTACTGCCTGTGTAACTGGCTGATTCTGATTGTTTTCACCTGCTAGCTCTGCTAGTTCTCCTTGGTTAACTTCCTACTATTTGTTGTGCTTCCTTTTCCCTTTCTGTTTCCACAGGGAGCAGCACCGCGCAAACATGTGCACACAAGTTCACACGCACGCACACATGCTTACATGGCCTAACACTTGCTGACTCTGGCTTAAACGAGCACACACAGGCGCAAATGCGCTTACACAGGTTTCAACAACCTTACACTTGCTTACTCCAGCTTAAATGTGCGCACACAGGAGCATACGCGCGCACACAGTCTTACTCAGTTTTACAGGCGCACACACGCACGCATACACCTTGCAGGCACTTCTACAAGAAACTTTAGTGTTATCCATGGCATACACCTTCAATTTCTTGCCATTAGCTAGGATACCTGTTGACATGCCTCTTCCAGTGATGGGTAACTGACAGCAAACACATGCCACTCTGCTCCAATGAGCTTACATTCTTTCATACATACCCCCCCTCATGATGCCACCTATCTTCTACTCTGATACCCCCCTTATCCTACTCTTACACTCCACAGACTTTGCTCATATGCCATGTGAAATTGGGATTCACTATCCTGACCCTCATTTGCATAGGATTGCCTACTAATGCTTGGTTACATCTCTTAGACTGAGCTTCCCCACTCAGTAGCCATGTTGTCTTCAGCCAGCCATTCACTTGCATGGCAGATGTATATTTGTAATAAAATGCCTATTTTTGGCTTTTATTTTTTATTTTTTTGGTTTTTAGAGCACAGCACTTTTGCATGACGCTGCGCTATGCTTAAACTTCGGGGATCGAGGTAAAAAAAAATTAAATTTTTTTTTATTTTGCAACGGGAAGGATTGCCAATGGCCGTATATTTGGCCATTGGCATGCTTCCTCAACTGGATGCATCCTTTATTTGAAGCTGTCACGGCTCCGTTTTGCTATTTGCAGAACGGTACTCAGTTGACAACCGAGTACATTTCTGCAAATAACACTACTCCTACTCGGACATGTTAGGGTTTCCTGGATCCCAAATTTACCTCATTTGCATAACTTTCAGCAGCAAATTAGGTAATTTGCATAACCTAGCCCTGTCCATGTAAGAGTCATTTTAGGAGCTCTCTTGCATGCCCCTGCCGGCTGTTCCTGGATCGCTCGGCAGACATGTTGGCTATATAGAGTCTTACTCTACTCTTAGACTCCGTGCAAGCCTTCGTGAATCCGGCCCACTATATAGTACAAAGCCTAAAACATACATAATCTTACATAAAAGGTACATACGATTGTTAGAAAAGTTTCATATATTTACAACATATGGAAAAGGTGTTTCATTGAAAATAGACTAATATAGTCACAAATACAATATTAATTGTGATAAAAAGAGGCTGGTAATGGAATTTTTTTATCATAAAGGTATTATGTGAGAATAAGTGGATGAAGGATTTTGGTGGTTTGGGGTACAGGTGCAGATGGGGTTATTTAGAAAGTGTTGTTTTAGAACAGTTTTAAAGGAGTTGAGTGATGTGACGGGATGGTATTCCATATCTTGGCAATGATGTGAGCACAGGCATTGACCAGCTCTCTTATTAGGTTTGGACACCTTTAAGAGATGTTTATTAGTGGATCTGAGTGTGCGGGTAGGAGTGTATGCTTGTAGGATAGATTGGAGTGCAGGGCAGTTATTTGGTTTAAATATTAAGTTATGGGCTAGAGTAAGTTGTGTGTAATGTAGGTAGTGGGGGAACTCAAACCAGTTGTGCTGAGATATAGCTTGGCAATGATTTGTAGGTTAGAGAGACCAGTGGCAAATTTAGCTATTTTATAATAGCATGCTTGAAGCTCATTAGAAAGGGTTGAGTGTAGGTTGGTAAAAAATGAACTCCCATAGAAAAGGGAGGGAATGAGTAGTGTGTTGGCTAGCTTAACTTTGGTGTTGGTGTCAAGATAAATGTTATGGCGATAAAGTTTACCTAGTTTGAAATGGGTCTTCTTTATTGAGTTAAGGATGTGTTGCTCAGTTGTGAGCTTATTGTCAATAGTTACACCTAGTAGTTTTGAAGAATTTACTAGTTCGATTTCTGTCTTATTTTTTGCGTAAATTTTAAAATCTATGTGTGGCAGCTTTGTAGAGAAAAGTAGGAGTTTAGATTTTTTGGGGTTCAATAGGAGATGAGAATCATTTAGCCAGGATTCAATGAATGTAAATGAGTTTTGTGCAAGCTTTAAGAGATCAGAGAAATTGTCAGAAGAGGAGATATTGGTGGAATCGTCTGCATATTGAAGGAGTCTACTTTGTGGTGAAACCTTAAGGAGATCATTTATGAAGGTATTAAAAAGTAGATGGCAGAGAATTGATCCTTGGGGGACACCTATATGATTGGCTTGGTATTCTGACTGGTGAATGAGCTATTTGACTCATTGTTCCCTGTTGGTCAAGTAGGAGGAAAACCATGTTAGAGCATTTTTTAGTGTTTCTAACCATGTTTTTCTTTAGTGTTTCTACCCATTTTAAATTGTTCATTCCTCAGTCTGCATAATGTCATGAATGGTATTTTAGTGATTGCAACCCTCACAACCTACCAGAAAACCACAGATTTTTCAAGGAAACATACCTTCAACTTCTGTACTCAAACACATCGGACAAAGTCAAAAGCAACGGGGGGAACAAAACCCCAAAAATAAGAGAAGCAAAAGCAGCTATTTACCAGGAATGGACAGGTTGTAATAGTCGCATAAACAAGAGATCATAAATCTGGCCAAGTCTACACAGAACAAACAATGATATGCAGTAACTGTAAGCTGGAAAAGTCTGGTAACTTGTGCTTCTAAACTGTGTTCTGAACAAAGAAATTGAAGCAATTCCAGTTGATGCATACCATAAAAACTGGCAGTCTACTGAGTGGTTTCAGAATGTTGCTAAATCCCAAGCAACAAGAAACAAGCTTAACATTCTGCAAACTTCCAGCAGTTCTCAAAGTAACATCCAGTATTTTTCATTTATTGCATTCAAGGGTCTTAAAGGTCATGTAATATTGTGCAATTACCACTATCACCTTTGATTTGTTGTTGTTGGGACCAGCTGGTATATTTGCTGCCTCCCTCATTAGCAGCAAATCCTCTATCAATTTATTAAACATCACATGCTTTCAGCCAATCACACTTGGCATATGTAATGAAAAACTGGCACCCATTAGTGCAGGGGCCACTGCTGGCCATAGACGTCAGTTGTGGTGCTGAATGGTTTAGTCTGAAGTTTTGATCAGTGCAAGGACATCTGTAAATACTGGTCACAATGGTGATATCCCCATTCACAAACTCACCACCAAGGAATTTGAATTCTTTAATTACCTGGTGGAAGGAATATGTGTCTTGGTAACAAATTGGCACACCATCGCTGCGATACTAAACAATGGTAACTTTACCACAATCCAGACTGGACCATTCTGTGTAGATACGTTGCCATTTCAGCATTCTCTCCTAAATCCTAATAGACCTTGTGCCATGGGCTGTCTCACAAAACTATTGCTGGTATTACTACGGCCATTACCCTCAGGTTTTTCAAATTACTAGGCTTTCGGCTCAGTCCCACTTACCATGATCTAGAAAACTAATTTCAGAGTCTTTGAAGATTCAAAGCTCTGTGATTGTTTGTCTAGAATACATTGGGTGCGAACCAGCTGAAGCCTGGAAACTGCTTTACTGGGCAGAACTCGTATTTTCTAACTTGTAATGGGGGGAGGGGGGAGTCAGAAAAGCATTCCTGACAGAGCTGCCGATCATATTGCTATTCCTACAGCTGATTGCCATGCAAACTACAGAACTGAGAGCTCATACCAACAGATAACATGAACGTTTTATTTTTTTTAGAGCCGAGCCAGGAGCCCTGGGCAGAATCAACAATTTTATTTAAAGCGTTGGGGGTGGGGGGCTGCTTACTCCTACCACCTAGTGGTTTTTGGCACCCTTGCCTGCTGGCGTACTTATAGTCCAGTGAATCAAACCACCATTCTAGTCTTGTGTTCCTGTGCTTGACCATTTCAAAAATAACAAAGAATGGGGTGAAACGTTTGATCATTTAACTAGTTTTGGCTCTGCCTGGGATTAGCAAAGCTTCTGTTACTACTACAATGCCAAAGCTGTGTATCATGATCAACGTCTCAGGACAAGATAATCTAGATAGTACATTTCTCATATTAGTTATATGTCATCCATATAGACTCTTCCTTCCTTTTGTTCAAGGTGCCTGATTCTAGTCTCACAGTTCAAGGATATCTGTATGATGCAAGAGTGGAAGTATGAGACTCGCTCCACCACATACACACACACGCGCACACATCACAGCTAGTCCAAGGATATCTGTATGATGCAAGAGTGGAAGTATGAGACTCCCTCCACCACATACACACACGCGCACACATCACAGCTAGTCTTGTCTCCTGCATACAGGAGACTGTCACCTATTAAATGCATAGCTCAGCTTGACAAGGAGTGACAACAACATGAAAAATGGATGTACCCCAAAATCTAGACTATGATCCTCCTAATAACTGCATCTTGCCTGTAATAGGGTAGCATAATGCATAATTAGGTTAATTTCAGAGGATATGATCAGCTTGTTGCCATGTCATTCATTTTGGCTAATAAATACAATGGTTATTTGCAACAAATTTTTCAATATGATTAGCTTAGTGCTTAACACAATAACTGGGATGAACATAACATTTAGGAAAGTTGTGTCATTCTTTGCATTTTGCCTGTAGCTTCTGTTAGATGTGAACTGCAGGTTTGATGTTAAGTACATGACAGTACCCAGGATCCTTACTTAACGTGACCCTGCAGTCAGTGGTAAGAATGGGCTGTGCTGCATAAGCACTTCCTTACTATACAGCAGTATTTGTTTAACTGGTCACTGTCTGAAACCATCAGTGGGAGTGGGAGGAGAAAGTGGACTACAGAGAAGGACATACCATTAATATCTCACTAACTAGTGACAGGATTCCCCCAGGTTAGCAGGATTCCTAAAAGAAAGAATCCCAGGTTATGACCACTACCTCAACTTTATGTTCTGATTACTGTTTGCTGGCAGCTAAGTCCGGGTATCAGGTACTGCAGTTATTCTTATGATATCCCCTTCACAAGAGGTAAAAACTAGGTCAATTGATTAAGAGAGATGATGAAAGTTAGGAAACCCCAAAATACTGCATTTAGTTACATTACACTTACTTAAGAATGTTGCATGTAACTCTTTTTACCAGCACCTGGCTTTTTATGTTTAAAAAGTATGACCTGATTGTAATGGACCTAAAACTCCAAGTTCACAGTTGAAGCTATGTCAAAACAATGATGAAGAGTGGTGTGACACAAGGGAAATACTTCCAGCCCAGCTATCTGGAATTTTGTAAATAATTCTGTCATTTGTGAATATTGATATGATTTATACAGAAGTGTAACGGAAGGAAATACTGCCAGCGCAGCTATCTGGAAGTTTGTAAATAATTATATGTATTAGAACTGTATGCTACATGTATATTAAACTGCTGATACAAGAGTATGTATTGAACAGGGTTTGTACAGTCAAACCAGGGTACAGTACTGAGCTTCAAAGATATATCCACAGTATACCCTATTAGAACATAGAAGATTAAATTGCAAAACTTATGAATAGTTGAGGTTAACTTACTTTATACCTGTACCATAAACAAAATATGTTATCTCTCAGTTTCAGTGTAGAAGCAGACACAATGTCTAGAGCTAGAAGTGTTTGTATTGTCCCGAAAGAGAAGTAATTACTAGGTTTAAAATGTAAAAGTGTTTTATTGTTTTATGATTTCCAAGATCTGCAAACATCATAGAGATATGTATTTTTCACACAGAGATGTTAAATTCTGACAAAAGGGGTTTAGCTTGGGAACTGAAGTTGGGTGACAAAAAGTGATGTCATCCAAACTACCCCAGCAGTAATATTTGATATTAATTTAAGAACTCTGTAAGAGTGAGACTGGGCATGCTGTATTTTATCTTGGACCTAGCAAGGACATCCACTCATCATCACCATCTGCACTTGCCTTGCTGTAAGTAAGTTTTTTTAGGGCACAGTAACTCTTTTAGATATAGATAGGAATATAGTAAAGATTAGTTTAGATGTTTTCTGTATTTATTTGAGGCTGTCCTGCAATGTTGTTTTAAATTGTTCCTGTGATTTTGAACTCTAAAGTTACTGTGTTGATTTATTGAGTATTGTCTTTTTATTATGTATTATTACATATATTTAAACCTATCTTTGTGGCTGATATTTGTGAGATATACTTAAGCTCTTAGAGTACTTGTATATCTATTTGGTGACACTGTACAGGCCTCTCCTTGCTTGGACAGACTACCATTTGGATAATAGTTACATTACACAGTAGGATTGGACACTGTTTGTTAAGGGCCTTAAGTAGCCGATAAGGGGTTCTGGTGACAGTGGTAACTACCTTATAGTCTGGGCAGAAGGGGGCATAGCTAGTAAACCTGTGCCAGCCTTTCCCAGGTGTGTGCATGTGTTTGTGTAAAAACAAATCGCCAAGAGTGTATGTGTCAGCTACTTGGGCAGGAACACAAATCACTGGTTGGACAGAGAGAGTGTTATATGACTTGGCTTGGAACCCTGGCTAAGGTGTCAACTCTATAGCTATGCCAGTGGGGAGTCTTATTGGGGACCTGGAGAAACCATCCCAAGACTGACTGTGGTCTCTGTGTGCTCTTAAGGTAACTTGCACTTTACTGTGTGTGTACTTATGTAGGAGAGTCAGTTTGAAGGAGATTGGAGACTGTAAAGTGGTGACCAGGGAAAGTGTAGTTAGGCAGCATAGGATGGTGGTTTGTAGGATGATGGTGATCAAGAAGAGGAGGAGGAGTGTGAGGGCAGCACCAAGGATCAAATGGTGGAAATTGAAAAAGGGTAATTGTGAGGTGGAGTTCAGAGATGAGTTAAGACAGGCTCTGGGTGGCAGTGAAGAGTTACCAAATAGCTGGGTAACTACAGCAGAGCTAGTAAGGGAGATGGCTAGAAAGGTGCTTGGTATGACATCTGGACAGAGGAAGGATGACAAGGAGACATGGTGGTGGAATGAGGAAGTACAGGAGAATATACAGAGAAAGAGGTTGGCAAAGAAGAAGTGGGATTGATTGTCAGAGAGATGAAGAAAGTAGACAGAAGTATAAGGAGATGAGGTGCATGGCAAAGAGATAGGTGGCGAAGGCTAAGGATAAGGCATATGAAGAGTTGTATGAAAGGTTGGACACTAAGGAGGGAGAAAAGGACCTGTACCGATTGGCTAGACAGAGGGACTGAGCTAGGAAAGATGTGCAGCAGGTAAAGGTGATAAAGGATAATGAGGGAAACATACTCATAAGCAAGGAGAGTGTGTTGAGGAGATGGAAACAGTACTTTGAGGGGTTGATAAATGAAGACAGTGAGAGGGATAGAAGGTTGGATGATGTGGGGATAGTGAATCATGAAGTACAATGGATTAGCAAGGAGGAAGTAAGGATAGCTATGAAGAGGATGAAGAATGGAAAGGCTGTTGGTCCAGATGACATACCTGTAGAAGCATGGAGTTGTTCAGGTGAAATGGCAGTGGAGTTTCTAACCAGATTGTTTAATGAAATCTTGGAAAATGAGAGGATACCTGAGGAATGGAGAAAAAGTGTTTTGGTACCGATTTTTAAGAATAAGGGTGATGTGTAGAGCTGTAGTAACTACAGAGGGATTAAATTGATCAATCACAGCATGAAGTTATGGGAAAGAGTAGTGGAAGCTAGGTTAAGAAGGGATGTGATGATTAGTGATCAGCAGTATGGTTTCATGCCGGGAAAGAGCACTACAGATGCGATGTTTGCTCTGAGAGTGTTGATGGAGAAGTACAGAGAAGGTCAGAAGGAGTTGCATTGTGTTTTTGTAGACTTAGGGAAAGCATATGACAGGGTGCCTAGAGAGGAGCTGTGGTACTGTATGAGGAAGTCGGGAGTGTCAGAGAAGTATGTTAGAGTGGTACAGGATATGTACGAGGGTAGTGTGACAGCAGTGAGGTCTGCGGTGGGAGTGATGGTTGCGTTTAAGGTGGAGGTGGGGTTACATCAAGGATCAGCTCCGAGCCCTTTCTTATTTGCAATAGTGATGGACAGGTTGACAGACGAGATCAGACAGAAGTCCTCGTGGATTATGATGTTTGCAGATGACATTGTAATCTGTAGTGAGAGTAGGGAACAGGTGGAGGAGACCCTGGAGAGATGGAGATATGCTTTAGAGAGAAGAGTAATGAAGGTCAGCAGGACTAAGACAGAATATATGTGTGTGAATGAGAGGGAGGATAGAGGAATGGTGAGGATGCAAGGAGTAGAGGTGGCAAAGGTGGATGAGTTTAAATACTTGGGATCAATAGTTCAGAGTAACGGTGAGTGTGGAAAAGAGGTGAAGAAGAGAGTACAGGCAGGATGGAGTGGGTGGAGAAGAGTGTCAGGAGTGATTTGTGACAGATGAGTACCAGTAAGAGTGAAAGCGAAGGTCTACAAGAGGGTAGTGAGACCAGCTATGTTATATGGGTTGGAGACCGTGGCATTGACAAAAAGGCAGGAGTTTGAGCTGGATGTGGCAGAGTTAAAGATGTTAAGATTTGCAATGGGTGTGATGAGGGTGGACAGGATTAGGAGTAAGTATATTAAAGGGTCAGCCCAGGTTGGAAGGTTTGGAGACAAAGCCAGAGAGGCAAGATTACATTGGTTTGGACATGTGCTGAGGAGAGATGCTGAGAATATTGGGAAAAAGATGCTAAGGATGAAGCTACCAGGTAACAGGAAAAGAGGAAGGCCTAAGATAAGGTTTATGGATGTGGTGAGAGAGAACATGTAGGTGGTTGGTGTGACAGAGCAAGATGCAGAGGACAGGAAGAAATGGAACAGATGATCCGCTGTGGTGACCCTTAATGGGAACAGCTGAAAGAGGATGATGATGATGATGATGTACTTGTCATCCTCCCATTGTGTACATCCCCCACTGTTGCCAGTGGTGAGGACTTAGGCTCCTTGATTACTGGGCCAGTGCAGGGTCATCACAAGTGGTACTTGCTTCTGGTCCAAGGAATTCAGCAACCTGCTAGTACCATGGACCCAGTGCTCTTCTACCCACCAAGTTGGTTCATAAGTCAAGCAAGGAGGATATATAGCCTGATAACTGAAACTACTGTGTGCTCTGTGCCCCCTGCCCATTTTTAAAAAAAGCACAAAAGAATAAAGGCTCAGTGGCAAACAAAAGATAATCTGGGGTATCTCAGAGAAGCCATCACAAAGTTCAGGGTGCATTAAGAGACTAAAGTAGGTTAACAGTCTACATGAAAGGCCCAGTTGCCACTGGCTGCTGATAATAATGCAATTGTCCAATCAGAGTGTGGGCTTGGAATGCCAGCTCTTCTAGCAGTTTGTCTTTTCCAACCTCTTCCATTCATTTTGGTTTTTAGACAGTGAATAAACCAAAGTAAGGGTTCCACTAGTAGTGTAATAGCAGTACATTAGAAAGCATTACCCCACTCACCTATCAATAAATTCAGCAAGCAGTCTATAGAAGTGCCTGCACAGTATTTTCATATAAATATATCAAAAGTTTTTTTATAAACATTTTCCATATGATAACAAATATATACAGAAACCCAACATAAATAGTAAAACTTATACAAAAATAACTATATACACCCCAACTTGATTGTTTTATAAGCAGACAGAAAAACTAACACAAAGTATTAGTCAAAGCTACATAAGAAATTAAGTAATAAATATAAAGTTGTGGTAAGGTTGTTAGTTATCCAAGAATTTTGAGAACATGATGAAGATGACCATGATTATTTAACAATGGAATTGTTTAATCTGAATTTAAAACATTTTATGTAAGTTATTACCAATTCAGTGATAGAATTCCAATTTAAAGATTTGAGATCCAGCCAACTTTTTCAGTTACAGAACTTAAGCAGCATGAAGATGGTGATCAAAAATTTCATCTTGTGGATTAATCTGTATGGTGGAATTTGCAAGATAGCAAGGTAGCAAACTTCCAAGAGATGGAAATGATTTTTATTTGACACAGGAAGTTAAGAGCTAAGTCGTAACCACAGGTTGTTGGAGAACTTGCAGTGCCATAAAATATGAAGTTGATCAGCATTTATTTCTCCATAAGCAGTACATGATGCAGGGGTTCCTGGGTAAAATTTGGCCAAATGCTAAGGTGTTGAATAGATATTATTAATAATCATGATCTAGGTAAAGAATATATATCCAAAGTTAATGCTGAAGCGTACTGGTACATTGCACCAGAAAAAAATGAAGTTCAGAAAATTGGTATCCACTGTCCAGTGAAAAGTTGCTTTTGATTTTCATTTTGTATGTCCATCCAAGTATGTAAATGCATTCAACTGATGTGAAGATGGGTCTTGTATGTTCACCAAATAAGCATACCTTTCTGCATAGAAAAGTTTCTTAACCAGGATCCTAGGGTAGTTATGTTCTATGAATCAGTAATAGGACAACAATTCAAAAGTATGGAACTAACTTGCATGTTGATGAACACAGGAAATGTCTATGCTGTTAAATGGATGATTCAGTGAAAGCACGGTTAAATAAAAATGTAAGAAACATTTGTGTATGGGTAAACATGATATGACCGTCTGTGGTGGCATCATTAGCAGATTTATGGCTTTAATATGTCCCAACTAATATATTCAAAAGGTCCAGCATGAGACCAGAGTAAGGGTCATGGTGGAATTTTTTTTCCTTTAATAGTATGAAGACATAGCACCCCAATAATGAAGCACCATGATGTGGTTTTTGCGCAGGTTTTGTAAGTAAACTGTATGCAAATTTATCAGGTGCTGTTTGGCAAGTTGTTTTTTTTTTATTTCTGTAACTAGCTGAGACTTGTTTCTTTTACGTTCAACATTTTCACTTGTAAGTTATATGACATTTTCTCTACTATGATCAGTAATGCTGCATTTGGTTCAACAATAAATACTCATTTGGAAGTAGGTATGAGATTCAAACTGCTGTGTCCAGCTATCTTCAAAATATTTTTCCCTGGAGAAACAAAATCATTTTTGATGAAGTACATGCTAAGGATGAAATTCAAAGGTTTGTCCAACAAAATGTGAGCCGTGAATCAGAAAAATTCTGCTTCTTGTTCTTCTGGTAAAAAAAAAAAAACACAGAAAAACTGTGCCAGTGAAACCTTTTCCAGTGTTTCAATGGAAAATGTTTGAGTGAGGGAAAAACACAAGCATTAACTAGAAGAATTGAGAGTATTTTGGAAATGAAGCAGGGACAGGGTCTGGGAGATGGAGATGAACAGGAATAGAACAAGAAAATCTGGAAATACTGGACTTTCTTGGACTTTTTTAAACTTGTAGGGGACTCTAAAGCATATGCCCTACTTCATGTCATTAATGTTTGAAGAATAAAATCAGTAACTTGGAAATTGACAAATGAGGGATTTCAAAGCAATAGTGATATTTGTGAAACATGTATGACAAGAAAATTTGAATATATTGGACTTTTTGGACTTTGTTAAATCATATGCCAAACGTCATGTCATTAATCTTCAGAAAAATAACCACAAAAAATGTGCTGATTACTACTGCAGGCAGGGCACGATCTATAAAATCTCGCAAATTCAACAATAAAAAAAAAAGCACATGAAACATCAATACAACAATGCTATTTTCGTCCACCCAAAACAGACTTCATCAGATGAAATAATTAATTATCTTTATTATCTTTGTACAACTGTTTTAAATTGCAAACCAATGAAATCTTTAAGAAATAAAAAGTGCTTGCAAGTGCAATGTTAAAGTGATTTCTTTCTTTACTAATACAAAATGTGGAGAAACAGCTCCTCTATTGTCTTAAAAGATAGTCATTTAGCCCTGGAAATTTACGCTTCTAGGGTTACTTGCCACCATAATTCTTTACATTCAATTCTTTCCTCCCATTGGGGCCACCTCTAATATCATTCTTAATCTGCTCCAAAACTAAAAGAAGAATCTATATTTTAGTCTTCTCTTTTTCCCACATAAAAGCAAATACTGCAACACCAAGGCAAGCAAGGTACACTAACCCCTCACAGTTACAGTATCCTTTTCCTTGCTATCCCACCTCTTCTCTACTTTCCAAAATATATCCCCTTATTAATAATAACATGGAAGGTACCTCATTTCCTTACACCATTCCTACAAGAATTGGAATTATCAATATTCTTATATATTCCTTCTTTTGAATTCTTTGTATACCCTTAGGTATTTTTTTTGGTATTTTCCAAGTCAGTGTGTGAGTGAGAATTTTTTTTCACTCTTTTGAAAAATCCCTCTTATATTATAGATTGAGAACCCCTTTAAATAGGTTTAAATTTATTATAAATTCCCTAGGATATCCCTGTCTATGAAGATGAAAATAGTTGTATTTTGTTGTGCGAAGGCTTTTCATTTTTTTTTATTTTGCGTGTTGAATATTTTTTCCATTTAAGTCGTGTGCAGCTGTCAGTAAATACATTTCTTTTTTGTGGTCATTTGTGGATTTCGAGTGCTTCCACTTGTTTATTTATTAATCTTCAGAAAAATACTCATGAGGGGAAAAGGAGGGAGAAAGTTAATTGTAAGTAAAACATTTTTTTCTTAATGGTACAAATTTACTAGTGCATTATTTTCTTTGTGTGTTATTTTTAAGTGTAATGGGGATACTAATGTAAATAAGTGCTCCTGTTTTTATTTTTTTCCTTTCTCCCTTCTCTCTTTCTCTTTGTTCAGTTTTAAGAAATGTAGGCACTGCAATGTAAAAAAGAAAAAGAAAAAAATCTGGTTAAAAGAGCATGACCAAAGAAACATTGAGGTGCTTTTTCTCATTCTTGCATAGGGGAATAACTGTGTTGAGGCCATTAACTTAATCTTTTTAACATTTTAAAAGAAAGCAAGTAAATGAAAAAATATTGACTATTATAAGGCTTTTTTCTAGTAAACAAAGGTATGCTTGGCAGTTTTGTGTCTGGTTCTCATGTCTCTAGTAGACAAACTGATAAAGAGAAATGGCTTGGAGAAAATGTTTTCTGAAAGCATTCAAGTGTTTTCCCAGCTCATAGAGCTGTAATGATAAGACAGCACTTAATACCGCCACAGGCTATACCATGTGTCCTAGCATAGATAATCTTTCTTTTAGGTTATCTTAAGTCTGTGTGTGTGTGTGTGTGTGTGTGTGTGTGTGTGTGTGTGTGTGTGTGTGTGTGTGTGTGTGTGTGGCTGTCAGTTTGGAACATTTATTTTTATTAGGAGGGTAAAATATCAATATCTGAATATGTACAAAGTCTGCGTAATTATTAATTTAATAGGTTTTAGGGGGGTATTGGAGGTGTGTTTGTATTTTTGTTTGAGGGTTTTCAATAAAACAAAAAGTTCTGCAAGATGTGACATAGGGTCAAATGGAGATGACAAGAAACAACTGTATAAAAGAGTAACCTGTCAAAAAGTACATGCATGTAACAAGCTAGAACTAGACATTTAACAAAAAAAGTTGTTATACATAAAAGGTGGGAATAATTTTTCAAGAATATGATGCTTTCTGTGATGCCTTTAAATGTTAATGATCTCACAGATAGCTACAAGAAAGAAAGAGTAGTGAACTATATTAAAAATGTAGACTGCAAATAGCTATGCTACAGGAGACACACTTGGAAAGAACTGAACATGTGAATTTGATAAAGAAAGGTTTTTAGGATGGTTATTCAGTGGAATACCTGGGGCGAAGGAAAAGAGGAGTACTTATATTTATTGCAAAAGGAGCTCCAATAATGATAGAATAGGATAAGAGAGACAATAATGGTAGATTTGTAGTAATAAGGGGTTACTGGCAAGTGAGGAGGATTACACTGGCATATATTTATATTCTACTGAAAACTGCTATAATGGAACTTAAGAAAATTCTGGGAGAGGTAATTAGCTTTCAACAAGGAATATTACTTATAGCTGGGAACTGTAATTTGATTTGCAGCAGTGAAGATTTGTCTGGATGGCCCAGAAGGTGAAACATAAAGGAGGGTAGATTTTTAGAGAAATCTATGAAAACATTTGGCATATGTGAATTCACTACTGGGAGTTCAGAGTAAATTTACGTATTATTCCCCACGATAAAAAATTGGGATAGGCTAGTTAGAATTTACATTTCACAGGAACATGTGCATTTAATTGAAGGTCTTAATATGCACCCAATAACTATTTCAGATCATGCGCCAGTAATAACTAAAGTAAAAACACATGGTAATGAAATATAAATGAGACACTTGTGCTTTCTCACCTTTCTGTTGAAAAGAGAGGAATTTAAGGAATGTGTAGTGAAAATTATTCTTGAGGTATTAGAGAAGATAGAAATTTCTTCTGAAAATATAGCTAACGAGTTAGATAAAATTATCATGGAGTTTAAAAATAGGGTGGAGATAAAAGAAAGGGATATATGGTTAAGAAGTAACAAGAATTTAGCGGGACTGACAAATGTTAAAGCATTGCAAAATAGGGAGAATCTCACAGAAGCAAAATGAGGAGCAACTGCGGAATGCTAAACAGAAAATAAGGGATTACCTCGATAAAATGCATGAGTTTAGAAAGACTGCTGTTAAGCCACATTTTTTTGATAATAACTCTAGGGCACAAAAACGTAGCACAACAACTCAGGAAACAGAAAGTAGAAAGGGCTGTCACCAAGCTTAGGGAGCCTATAACAAGGAAGATAGCAAGGGATCCTGTAGAAGTATTAGAAATATTTTGAAATTTTTATAAAAGTCTGTATAAAGCAGAGAAGTACAGAAATCAAGAAAAGGTACACACAGAAATACTTATGGAAGAATTAAATATGCCAAGGTAAGAGGTACAGGATACTCAATTACTAACAGTTATGATAGGAGAAGATAAGATAAAAATGGTGATGTATAACTAATCTACAGGAAAGGCCCCAGGAATAGATGGCATTCCCATGGAAGTTTGGAAGCTGGAAGGGAATAAACTGATAAAGATCTGGAAGGTTTTGTTTAACAGTATTTTAAGATGAGAAGTACCAACATCCTGGAAGAAAGTGGTAGTAGCTGTAATACCTA
The DNA here is from genome assembly GCF_019279795.1 of Protopterus annectens. NCBI lineage: Eukaryota > Metazoa > Chordata > Ceratodontiformes > Protopteridae > Protopterus > Protopterus annectens. The sequence goes on from NC_056725.1 coordinate 675,993,730, forward strand.
AAGAGGGTAAAGATCCATCATATCTAGCTTCATACAGGCCCATTTCAATACTAAACCATGATTATAAAGTGTTCATGTTTATAATGGCTAAAAAGTGGCACATGTGATGCCAAATTGATAGGTATGGATCAATATGGTTTTGTGGCAGGGAAGCAAACATTTGACAACATTAACAGAACATTGATGATTCAAAGGGGCTCAGTATGTAAGAAAATACCACTGTTGTTGGTGGGTCTTGATGCAGAAAAAAAACATTGGACAGAATAAGCTGGTACGTTATGAGCAGAGCAATGGAAGCATCTGAAATCCCTGATAAAACTATAAGGTTGATTAAGAGGATATATGAGGAATCTGAGGCAAAAAATAAAGTGGGTGGGGTCCTCTCTGATAATTTTCTGCTTGTACTCTCTCCCTTTTGATATTTCCATCATATTTAGAACCACTGGCAAAGAAAATAAGGGACTTTGAAATTCAGTGATATAATTGGTATGGTAGTCAAGAAAAGCTGGCTCTATTTGCAGATATTATATTTTACTTGGGGAAAACCAGAAAGAGACATATGTCGAACATATTGAGACAGTTTCAGATCTTTATGGGATACAAAATTGAAGCTAAAATAAAGGCAATAGTGGCAAATTATGTACTCTCACATGAATTGGTTCAGCAATATCTATATTTATGGGGACATGATAAAATGAAGTATTTAGGAGTATGGATTAAAAAAGATTCCCTGCAGATTGCTCTGTCAGAGATACTGGGTGAGCAAACTGGTGTAACTAAGGAAATTATTTTGAGCTATGATACAGAATCAGAACTGCCAGCCATAGTAAGACTTTGCTGAGTCTAATTATGATGGCTGCCAAAAAAGCAGTTACTAGAAAATGGAAATCAAAGTCTAAACCAACTTTAGTAGAAGTAGCAAAGACAGTAACAGAGATAAAACAACTGGAATTGGGATCTTTAGGAAAGGGTAGCAGCAAATTACCTAGGAAAAAATGGGAATTGTGTGATCAATACATACAGAGGAGGAAGGAAGTTTAAAAGAAGGCAGGATCTGAATGAGCTATGTAATGTTTGACTGACAATGACTGGATATATTAAAAGTGATAAATGTTTGCAGCTACAGTTGTGTCAGCATGGTTTGCAATGTATAATGTTTGGCACTGAAATTATATCGGTATGGTTTATTTTAATTTATATGAATGTAAGATTGCCTATGTCATATGTGATAATTTAATAAAGTTAAAGCTGTTTCTTGTTAAAAAAAATTGTAACCAAAATCACCACAACCCAGCATACTCCAAAACTTAAATAAAACAAAAATGCACTTAAAGCTTTTTTAAGGAATGCAGAAGTTGCTACATTGTTGGAAGTGCCTGCTTTCCTGGAAAGAAAGCACTCAAACTATTAAACTCTTTGTGTGCTGTGATTTTTCTGGTCAGCGTTTTTGTTTTATTTTTGTTAAAAAAAGAAAACAATAAATGCTCATTTTTTTTTTCTTGGAGGTGTGTCAGGAGTAAAAGATAACCCATACAAGAGCATGGGGCCATGAGAAACCCAAGCCCTGCAAACCCCAGCCAGCCCCCACCCCCCCCCCCTGCTGCCCCCCCCCACCCCACCCAGCCCCCCCCCATTCCCCAATTCCAGTCCTTTGTCCCATTATTTTTGATTTTTTTCACACTGGTCATTCTCTGTCTGTGTATCCTTGTACTTTTATTTACTTTTCTAATGATTTACAGATATTTGGATTTTTTTTACACTTTTTATTTCATTTTTTAAAGCACAATAGCACAACACATTTACTAAACCTACTAAAACAAACAAGCAATAGTCTTGCAAAAGAGACTTAGCATTAAAAAACCTCTACCTGAAACCCACATTCAAGAAACAACACAACAAAACCCCATTCAAAGAAAAAAAATGCATGGCCCCAGGTAGGTAAGTTTTACTTTGGGCTGTGAACAGGTCATATGGTGGGAGCCCTACCTTGTCAATGCAGGGGTGGGCTCTTAAGCATTTTTTCTAGTTGGGCCACATACTTTGATATCTCAAAATAAGTGGCAGCGTCTAATTTTTTACTTAAGTTTTAGGCTTCATTAGCTTTTAAGAACCACAGCAGAGCAAAATTACACACACACACACACAAAACACTAAAACACACACGCACATATCTGTTAATAAAACACACACAGCACACACCTACCTCTCCCTTCTACATTCATCAATGATCGCACACACACAGTAAAAAACAAAGCAAAAGACCTGTTGCATGCAACAACTGCAATTGAATAAAGGGGGCATTCTTAAAGGGAGCAAAAAAAAAAAAAAAAAGAAAATTTTTTTTTTTTTTTTTTTTGCAAGTTACTGATGCCCAAGTTCAGAGTGTCCTGCCTGGAGGAGGGGTTTAAGCAGCTACCTACTGAAATCTTGGCACTCAAAATGCTGAATGGTAAGCCAGAAAAAAGTCAAAACTCTAGAAGAGCAAATCTTAAAGATCACTCTTCTCCTTTAAACTTCATTTTTGCAGGGACAATCCTGAACCCCAAAACATATACACCAACTACAAGATCGCCATACCTCAGAGAAAGGGAATATTCTGAAATGGCAACTTCAGGCTTAGAATACGTAAGCCATACAGTCTCAGTGTTTCAGGACTTGTTTTAGCAGGTCCTGAAATTTCAAATGATTACCAACTTAAATATACTACTAGACAGGCTTATCCATTATTAGCCACTAATAATGCACCTACTAATCAAAGATGCAGTCATAAGGTTTCAGAACAAACAAATGACAGAAGGACTGCCATACATATGGGTACAGGGCATTGTATTGAAGTCTAGTTGGACAAATGACTTTTTGAAAGATTCAGACTATTCAAAATGGGATTTGACTGGTAGCACAAAATATCCTATTTTAATGGGGGCAAAGCCTCTTACATTCACATATTGCCTACTGCACTTCCCTACTGAATGTATCAACCTCTGGGCTTAGTTACATTTTGGGGAAAGGGAAGATATCCCCTATCAGGGATCTTCCTTGAGCAAGTGTATTTTCCTCCAGTTTTGCATTTACACATACCCAAGCTGCCTACTCCTCATGCAGCTTAAGTCCGAAACAGTTACGGAGCCAGGACTGGAGGACATGTTAATTCTACCTAAACACTGGTAACATTACCACTTGCAAGGATGCAGGTCTATGCTGCTGTTACAGTTAACATTTGCCTTGGTGGGACCCTTGATCCTAAGTGTTACATTTAAATGCTTTATTAGCAAGTATCAATCCAGAGATGCTAGTCACTACTTTATTTTTTTTGATACATGCATCCAGAAATTAATGTTGAGAAGTGCTCACGTCTTCTGTCAGACAAAAAATTTGCACAAGGAGCTGGTCAAAAGTCAAGTGTTATTCATTTTATATCTTCTCCAGAGTGTACATTCTTGTCACTGTGATGGAGCAATGAAGCTTTTGAAGACAGTTGCCACGATCGACATATGCCATGTGCTCTCCCTCCAAAACCTGCCCAAAACTGCATGGTATGAACAGCTCAGGAGAAAAGATGGCTCCCGTTCACATTTCTACTCAGGGCCACTAGCAGCACTATACAAAGTACCCAGTGCATGGTCTGGACTACCAAAATGGGCGGCAGAGAGAAAATCCACAGAGGCATTCAAAAGGTCATGGGACTGATATAAAGGGTAATGGGGAAGGGAAGAATGAACGGGAGGTAGCCTATTAAAAGCACATAAGAGCACAGAATATATAGGGCTTTTTGTCGTGAAGATTCCGCTTTCCCTGAGATGTGATAAATCAGTTAGAGTAATAATGTGGAGGCAGCAGAGTTCCATGAGAAACTCCACAGAAAAAAAAATCTTCAGCTTTCAACATTGACTTCCATTTGTTGCAGTAAACATCTGTTATTATTTCAAAGTCTAATATTTGCTGACTTGTCACCCTACACATCATTATCACCTATTTGGGAGGGAATACAGAATAATTAGGTTTGCTGAAGAAAGCACAACTGATAGAGCGCCTTAGCCCAAACTAGCATTTGCCACATTAAAGAGTTTCCACTTTCCCTGACATGCCATAGCTAAGATTTAGATTAACATGAGCATGCATGGTGCTTCTCATTGCATAGTATGACCCACTGCAAACAAATTTGGCTCTTTTTTCTTTCAAGTCCATTAGTTATAGTTTATAGTCAGGACATTGTGGCAAAAATGGCACATACTGAACATAGTTTCTAACAATCCACTTGTGATCAGTATGTATCCTTTGCCACTGACATCATGCTTTATACGAGGGTGAAACATTGAGAAATGATGCTACAGATAAAGTAAAATTATATTAATTCAATGCAAAACACAGGATCACAGCTCATGCTAAACATCTTCCCAAGTAAAAAGAAAAAAATGGGAGAATTTTTTCAATTAAATGTGTTAGTCACAAAATCAATAGAACAAGGCAAGTCATAATACATTGAAAAACTACAAATTAAATGTTTCTTAGAATGCATTAACAAATTCCTAGCTTGCTTTATTATTTAACAATAAGATGTAGAAGGGATTTTCAAAAAGCTTTGTATGTGCGTGCAGTTGCCAAATTTAAGATGTCAATTGGGCTCATAGGATTGTATTGTGCAAAAGTAAAATTCCCCCACCAGGTGGCGGCATACTGCTACTACAACATAATACCAACCATAAAAAGAATATAATGCTGTTGTTTATCTAACAATGTCAACACAATCTGTAAATCTAAATCATGACCTACTCGTTTTGTTAAGGAAGTCTCAGCACACTAAAACCTTGTACAACCAGTCATTCCTTTAACTGCAGGACTAGGTAATGGTATCTGGTTTCCATCTAAAAGAATAAGAAAGTTATTAATATTTGTTTTCAAAAGACTTCTCTTGCAGTGATGTGACAGCATAGGTACCATATCTCTCAACTTCTTAGAGCAAAAAATCTGGACAAAGCCATAAATAAATTGGGGGGTGGAGAAAGATTCAAAAATAGGGACAATTTTTTAAATATTGCTTTTACAAATTTAGAAGGTTGATAGATTAACAAGTTTTGAATCAAAATGAATTTTCTGAAGGATAAAAAGTCTGAAACTCAAATGTCTGTCATTATTTGTTTGACTTCAGTCCTCAGTGATTTGTCAGTGACTTGCCAAAAAAACAAAATTTTATGAGGAGCAGACCAAAAATATGAGGCGCAAATCTAGACATTCTGCAAAGATCTGGACAGTTGAGATGTATGGGCATGTAGGTACATAACCAAACAGCTGTAAGCAGGAACTCTGCAAGTATGCATGTATGCAAAGTAGCTATGCAGGAAGCTAGTTATTGACACACATCTCTCAAGCTGTTTGAGTATATAGTTATTCACATAGAGTAATAGCATGATGCAGACTGCTTATTCTGTGCATGTGAGTGACATCCTGTATGAACACAGCTGCATTAGTCAAGCAGACTAAGTCATGGCAACAGAATTTGTTTTGAAATGGGGTGATGAATATGGGTTGCAAATTGGCAAAGAAGGGAATAAGGGTAAAGTCAGTTTTAGAAGAAAACAATGAACATTATATCCGGTGAAATGCAGACAGCTAGTTTAGGTTTGGACACTCAAACAACTATATGGGTAGGGGTCTGGTTGTCTGACTGTCCAACTAGTTATATCTAATGAAGATAAAGATTAAAATGTATGGCTGAAGAGCTTATGTAAAAATTTAACAGTTTCAGCTTAACTGAGGATAGACAAACACTTGGAGAGATGATTTACACTGGTGTTATAGTCAATACTTGCCCTTGACAGGATCCTAGATCCCAAGTTTTATATTTAAATGTTTCATTAGCAAGCATTTAAATTAGCAAAGGAAGTGTGGAAGCACAGGTCAAGCTGAATCCTAACTTTCCACCCCAAAAGACATATAATTAATAAGTCAGATACAATGAAAAAGATGCTGCTAAGTTCTAATCCCCAAATGGCAATAGAGAGTGACTGCAAGACTAAAATATCACGGTTATTAGAGAGACTCTGTATTTACAGCCTGAATGATGTAGTAGGCATAGAACAAGAAATCTCTGAGAATCATAAGTGTGACATTAGTATACAGTAGTTCCTTCAGTCTGTCAGTGTAATTCAGGCTTTTTTGCCCTTCTGTTTTCTTTGTAAAGAACACCTGATTTTTCTTGAGGCAAGTCCACTGGTTTGATTTTAGGCATCAGAATACCGCATTATAACTGACCTAACTAGTGAGGTATACAGAAGACAGTGACTTCCTGCATTCTGCTATATATGCATTTTTAACAAACAGGCTTTTCTGACTCTGGTTCTCACGCAGTAATCAAAGCTTTGTTTATAGTCTGCAGTGATTCCTGTATCTTTTATTTCATCGACGCTCATTCTTGTGCACTTCCTTATTAACTTTATAATCAAACTGTGCATCCTTTTTTCCAAATTTGGTGGTAATACATTTAGTAGCACTAAGGCTAAGGCTGTTGTATCTGCATTAGGTGCTGACTTTGCACAACATATCCTGCAGTACTTCAGCATCACATGTGGAGATCACAATATTACCTGGTTTGTCATCATTACCTTATATCACTAACAACAGTTTTCTACCTATAGTTATAACTTAAAAGAAGATACCAGACAGGAATAGTCCCTGCAATGTGCTATGAGGGAATCTGCCAAACATCTCTGTAGGCTTGGTTAGGTAACCTGTTTTTCTCATCTTCTGCATTCTCCCTCAGCTAATTAGTCACCTGTTAAACTAAGTCATTATTAAACAAGTTGTCTGTAATACCACACGTACTAGAAACTGCCAAATAACTTGGCAGAGTCTAAGTATTTTGCATGTACTGAGTCTCTCACTAACTGTTATTGTAACTTCCTTAAAAGATACCACCTAATTAAGCATGGATAATCGACCCTTAAAAATCTGTATTGCTTTGATACTGTTAGCATCGGGGCACCACTGACTTTTGGTGTAAATTCAGTTCTTTTGTAGTGAATACAAGCAAGGCTGGTTGGTCTGTACTTGACAGGGTCTGAATTAGTACTTCTAAGTATGGTGACACATATTTTGTTTGTGAACTAGTATATTTTTCTTTAAGATTCAGAAGTAATATGAGATGTGAAATGTTACAAGAGGGGCTTCAGTACTTGTGATTAAAACTTCAATGAAGAAGCATCTCTCCATGTGTCTCATGTTTCATGAGGTCTTTGTGCCTCAGCCTGAATCATTAATTATTAGAGAATGGGCAAACTGTACATCAGCACCACGACTGGAGGACAAACGTACAAGTAATAGCCACTGAAAAACAAGTCCACATATCAAGCTGCTGTGGAGCTCGGACTAAGAAACTGCTGCCATTATTTTATGCTCATTAAGCAGTGCTTTTGCTGTTTAGCTAACCTAAAATGTGAAAAAAGGCGGCAATTAAAAAAATAATTGTGTGTTTGTTTATGTCTGTGAAGCATTTCAAGGACTGAACGTGCATATAAATTTTGAGATTGCAGCCAGAGAGTGAGTATGTATAAATGTAATATCTAGTTTGTATATAAGTCTAAGTTAAAGTTATTAAGCCTCAATCCTGATGTTTATACATAATAAAGCTGCTTGAACAGAATGCACAAAGACTCTATTACATTCTGACTAGACAATCGACATGGTATCAGAACCAGGGTTCCAGAGACTGCTTTCCAGAGCTATGAGGTGCAGAGGCAACAGTGAAGGTAAACTAAGAGAAACGAGCATGAAAAAGGGACAGAAAAGAACCAAAGGTAATGAAAACTTGCACAAACAGTTTATTTTATAAAAAAAAGATAAAATGGAGCATTACAAGGGCACAAACTGCATTATTAAACAAGCGCGAGGCACAAAAAGTTTATTAATTAAATGAAATGTTAAAATTAAGATATTTGATAAAACAATTATCAGAAAAGTACATAAGGGGGTTGGAATTACCTTAGAATTGCAAACCGGGAATGTTAAAAGCAAAACGGGCATGTTTAGAGTAAAACAAGTACACGAAAGTACAATGAGCATGAAAAGAGATTAAACGAGCAAAATGAATGTAATAAGGGCAAAACGGGCACATTAAGCATAAAACAAGGCAACTGCATGTTTTTTGGCAAAGAATGGTGTTTTGTCATAACTACCACTTCTTATTGTATCAAGGGCATAACTAGAGTTATTCAAAGTATCGTAAAGTGTGTAACGTGCTTACAGTGTGTGCTTATTACTGTGCATGTACTCCAAAGAGTTTATTTGTGTGCAAAGTGCAACTGTTTTGTGAAGTACAAAGTGCGGCCTTTTCGAAAAGTTTCTTGTGCTGGGTGTGTCTATTCACAAAGTGCCACCATTGCAGAGTGTTTTTTGCACTGTAAAGAATTATGTAGCAAAATACAGCCATTTTGGAGGAAGTTTCAGTGTGCCATGTACTGCTTATTCACAAAGTTACTTCAAAATGTTTCTTACTGTGAGCTTGTTTGGCCCAGTTCAGTCACACAGTGCAATTATTTTGAAATGATTCTTACACTGATAACGGGTGATTTCTTGCATACAGTAATTTCAGGAGTATTACAGTGCCCAAGAGACTTATTTCACAAAGTTCAGTTATTCAGAGGCTTGTTGTGCTACTGGGCAAAGTTACAAATACTGGCATAAGTTTCTGGTGTGTGTGTGTGTGTGTGTGTGTGTGTGTGTGTGTGTGTGTGTGTGTGTGTGTGTGTGTGTGTGTGTGTGTGCATGTGTGCGTGTGCGTGTGTGCATATTTGCATTTGCCAAACCCTTCACTGTTATGTGTTAATATGGCAGTTGGATTTTGAAAGCCCTCACCACTTGCATTTGATCAAAATATTGCAGAGAATTGGAGAATATTTGAGCAAGAGTACGAAATTTTTATACAAGCAGCTTATTCTGACAAAGATGCATGCACCAGGGTAGTCATTTTGTTAAACCTAGCTGGGTCTGAGGCCACTAAAAGAGAGCGTTCATTTGTGTATGCACCAGCAGTATATCAGGAAGAAGGTGAAAATCATCATATTGTTGTACAGGCTGAATCAAGGGAAGATCCTGAGTGTTTGAAGTGCAAGTTCAGAGAAATGTGTAACCCCCAGACAAATATTACATTAGATAGGCATTTGTTTTACACAAGAGATCAGAAACCATGGGAAGTTTTTGCATCTTATATAACTGACCTGAGAAATAAAGCTAAAATGTGTCAGTTTGGTGACTTAAAAGATGAGTTAATAAAGAACAGGCTTGTGTGTGGTATTAATAGTGCTGCATTGAGAAAGATTTTGCGTTGTAATAGTGATTTAATGCTGAGCAAAGAAATTCAGATTTGTCAAATCCATGAAGTTACAGAAAGGCACTCAAGTATGCTTGCAAGTGATAAGAGCATGGTTTCAGCAGGCTCCAGAGCAAATGTAAACAGCATACAACACGTGGCAAACAGAGGCAGGCCTAAGCACATGGCAGCTACAGCCCCTACTGGTTCTCCTGGGAAATCATGTAGTTTTCCAGCAAGTTCTAAGAAAGGAGCATGCTCAGTGCAGTACAAGCGTGAATCAGCAAAACCCAAATCCAGCTTTATTGTTAACTGTAGCAGTTGTGGTGCCAAGCATGAGCCTAAAAGAGAGAAATTCTTAGCATTTGGTCAGCAATGCCACAAGTGTAAAAAAAAGGGAACCATTTCAAACGTTTTGCGAATCAAGTAAACCTCACACAGTTGTAGAGAAGGGTCACTCAAAAAAGCAAGTTGATCCTGTAAAGAGCTGCAGTTCTACTTTCTATGTAGATGGTGTATCAGTAGTTGGTGAAAAAGCTGACACAGTGAATTTGTTGTCAAAGAACACAGTGTTTTGTACTGTCCAGATCAACGGTAAAACCACCAAGCTTAAAGCAGACACTTGCTCAAAGTGTAATGTTATGTCAGCAGATACACTTGCTAAGTTGAGAACTAACGAACAGCTCAGTGTGGCTAGTAGTGCAAAACTTGTTGCTTATGGAGGTGAAGAAATTCAAAGCATAGGCTCAGTAGTGCTTTCATGTTATTTGGCATGGCACTGTTACAGCTTGTTAATCTATGTAGTTCTGACCTGTGCAGTCATTATTGGGTCTCAGAGACACTCTGAGAATGAATCTACTTTCTTTTACCAAAGAAGTTCATCATATAAACACATATCCTAGTTCCAATTTTTCTGAACCCATTTTCTCAGGGTATGCTGAAGTTTTCGATGACAAGTTGGGCAAACTTCCAGTTGTGTATTCTATAAAGTTAGACCCAGAGGTCAGTCTAGTGGTCAGACCAGCAAGAAAAGTTCCATTAGCTATGCAGGATAAAGTCAAAGCTCAGCTGGATAAAATGGTGCAGCAAGGTGTAATTTGTCGTTACAGAACCAACTGAATGGGTGTCATCCATGGTAGCAGCTCACAAAAAAAGGCTCAGATGAAATCAGAATATGTATTGACCCAAGACATTTGAACAAAGCATTAAAGAGACAGCATCATCCAATGCGTACAGTCAAAGAAGTCACAGCCCTAATACCGAATGCCACTGTTTTTTTCTGTCTTGGATGCAAAAAGTTCATTTTGGCAAGTGATGCTTGATCGTAAATTCTCATTACTGACTACTTTCAGATATAGATTTCTAAGGATGCTATTTAGAATAAATTCTGCAAGTGAAGTCTTTCAACATGCAATGAGCACATTTTTTCAGGTTATCCTTGTGCCATAATAGTAGATGATTTATTGGTTGGAGGCAATGGTGAAGCAGAGCATGACTGAAACCTTAAGAGAGTTCTAGACAGAGCACGGGAAGTGAACTTAAAGCTCAATCCTCTGACGTGCAAATTCAGACTATCAGAAGTTACATATGTAGGTCATTTATTTACCAGCTCTAGCACTGAGACCAGACCCATCCAAGCAAGCAGCCATTCTTGAGATGCCAGCACCAGATAATGTTCAAGCTCTACAATGTTTTCTTGGCATGGTCAACTATTTAGGAAAGTTTATACCAGACTTCAGTGAGTTGACAGCACCTTTAAAAGATCTGACATGCAAACATGTTACATGGTCTTGGTTGGAATAGCCACAAATGTGGTTGATGTAAGCACATTAAGACATCTAATAAATTTACCATCCGTAATGTGGAGTATCATGTAAAAGGGAGATTTAATTGCAATAGTGCAGGGGTGGTATATGTGGCCAAATGCCAATGGTGCCCTCATTTTTATATTGGCAAGACCGAACGCCATTTAAAACAATGGATTTATGAACATCAATATTCTATATCTAGAAAGGATTGTACTAATAGTCTAGCAAGACATATTGCTGAATTCAATGACCATTTCTTTTTATTTACGGTCATCAAACAGGTTTTTGATAACCCAAGAGGGGGACCATGGCCTTTGAGATTGAAACTGTGGTGGCAGGTTTAAACAAATGCTTACATGTTTCCTGGTCTTAATGAAATGAGTTCTGTCAAATGTGTCTTAAAATTGAAATCATCGGAGAGGCGTTAAAATATTTTTATGCAATATGCAAATATGTAAATATGTTATCTTCCCTGTTGTGTTTCAATGAGTTAATGTATTTAAGGTTGTGTTTATATGTGTACACACGTCCTGTGATATATATGTAGAAGTTATTTGTACATTCATTTATATATATTGTTTATTTTTATATACTTACACATTTTAAACTGACTATCATCTTTAAAAGTGTTTCCATGCATTTAGGTTGTTGTTGCTTTAAACACTAATTGATGAATTTATTATGTCATTCTAAGGGTTTATTTAAATCCCTTTATTCATTATTTATGTTGTCTGAAGAAGGTTGCATATGTTTGCATTCGAAAGCTCTTAAAATAAATTTGTTTTCCACAAAGTTTATTCTTTTTAGAAGTTTGGTTGGAATAGCACCAGAAAGCATTTGAAGACATTAAGCAGAAAATTGCAACCCCACCTACATTAAGATACTATGATGTCAATAAACCAGTAACTATTTCCTGTGATACTTCAAAATTTGGACTTGGTGCAGTTATTCTTCAAGAAGGCAGACCAGTAACCTATGCATCTAGAACCCTTACCCAAAATGAAATGTAATATGTTCAAATTGAGAAAGAACATTTGGCAATAGTATTTGCATGTTCAAAGTCTTATGATTATATCTATGGTCAAGCTATTCAGATTGAAACTGATCACCAACCTATAGTTACTATTCTAAAGAAGCCTATGCATTCAGCTCCAGTGAGATTACAAAGAATGATGCTCAAATTCCAAAAGTACAACTTCAAAATGGTCTATACAAAAGGCAAACTTCTTTATCTGGCTAATACCTTATCCAGATCACCCAAAAATACAACAGAACAGCTTCATGCAGAGAATTTTGACATAATGGAAGTATGAAATTTTTCTACCACAAGACTTGAGCTGAGAGATCATACAAAAACTGATCCCATTTTGCAAAAGCTCAACCACTGCATTAATGGTGGATGGCCGTCAAAGCAATCTAGTGTACCACCTGAAGTGCAAACTTATTTTCCTTACAGAGATGAGATATTGATGGAAGATGGTGTCGCAAAAGGAAAATATTGTCAGCCTAGCTATCTGGAATTTTGTAAATAATTATCTGTCATTTGTGAATATCAACATGATTCATATGCTTATGTTACAAATGTATTGGAACTGTGTGTTATAAGATGGTTTGTACAGACATGTGCTGAAGAGATATGTTGGAGAGTACTCAGCTTAAAGATGCATCCACAGTATACCCTACTGGAAAAGAACAGAAATGTATATAAATTATTGTAACTGTGTAAATGTATATGTTCTAACAGTGGAAACTGGTACATAGAAGGTTAACTTGCAAAACTTCAGAAAAAAATAGTTGAAATTAAACTATTTCATAACTACTTACTAAAAGAGATGTTATCTTTCAGTTTCAGTGCAACAGGTGACAATGTCTAGAACTATAAGTTTTTGTATTATCTTTAAATGTGAAGGAATGTAAATTATTTTACGACTTCCACCGTTTGCCAAAAGATCTAAGGTCTATTTGTTTTCACAGGTAGATGCTAAAATCAATGTTTTTTACCTGGGATAGTCAGGTGACAAGAAGTGATGTCATGCTGCAAGTATCCCAGCAGTAATATTTGAAATATTAATTTAAAAGCCCTCTGAGGGAGAGAGAGAGACTGTACATTTTCTATTTTGTCTTTGACCGGACAACATCAGCTAGAACACCCACTCACCACATCTATCTTGCCTTCCTATGAGTAAGTCTAGGGGACAGTTATTTCTCTTAGATACAGTTAGGAATATAGTGAAGTATAGCTTAGATGTTTTCTTTATGCATTTGAGACTGTCCTGCAATGTTGTTTTAAATATTTCCTGTGATTTTGAACTCTGAAATGACTGTGATTGTTTACTGAGTACTTTCTTGTTCTTTTATTATTTATTATTAAATATATTTAAACCTTTCAATTGTGGCTGGTCTGTCTAGAGACAGTTAAGCTCTTAGCGTACTTGCATATCTATTTGTTGACACTGTGCAGGCCACTCCTAATACCCTTGCTCTTGGTCAAACTACCATTTGTATTAACAGCACCATTACACAGTAAGATTAGACATCCTTTGTTAAGGGCCTTAAAGTAGCTGATAAGAATTAGCTGGTGGCAGTCCAAACTACCTTATAGTCTGGGCAAAATGGGGCATAGCTAGTAAACCTGTGTCAGCATTTCCAGGTGTGCGTGTGTGTGTGTGTGTGTGTGTGTGTGTATACATCAATTCTCAAAGAGTGGGTGTGTGTCAGTTACTTGGGCAGGGACACGAAGCATTGGTTAGACAGAGAGGATGCTGGAGGACTTGGCTTGGCCACTCAGCTGAGATATCAACTCTATAGCTCTGCCAATGGGGAGTCTTATTGAAGATCTGGAGAAAGAGGGAGAAACCAGCCCCAGACTGACTGTGATCTCTGTGTGCTCTTAAGGAAAATTGTACTTTACTGTGTGTGTACTTGTCATACTCCCAACATGCATGTCCCCTAGCTTGTTGCCAGTGGTGAGGATTGAGGCTCCTTGATTAATGGGCCAGTGGTGGGGCGCCACATATTAATTGGTTGGCAGTGGTGGGATATCTACATATTAGGATTCAGTGGTGTGGATATTGAATTCATGTAGCCTGTAAACAGTGGTCACTAAGGAAGGTGTTTATACACTCAATCAGCCATACAGTGAACATTCAGAGTTTCATATCACAATTGTATTATTTTTTGTTAGCTTAGTATGTCAGGGACAGCAGGCAAGGATGTCATCAGAGGAGTATGGCAAGCTGACAAGGAGGCAGTTGACTGAGATGTGCCAAGCCAAAGGACTGGTGCATGGCAACCTGACTAAAGCAGAAATTATTGCAGCCTTGTGTACAGCTGTATCACAGACCAGCAACCAGGAGGACAATTAGACTGGACATGGGGAGGTACAACTCACAGAAAATGGACAGTCTAATCTTTCCACAGAGGACTTAAAAATCCATCTGGAGTTAAAGAGACTTGAACTGGAGGACAAACATCTGGAAATAGAAGCAGCAGAGAGACTAAGATGTCTTAGATGCTCAGTAAATTGAGAAACTGAGATGTCTGAAGGCTGAGGAAAATGAGAAACGGTGATGTCTGGAAGATGAGGAGAATGAAAGGCAGAGGCAACATGAGAAGGAGATGCTGACTCTTCACCAGGGTCATGAAGGTAATGGGGAAGGGAGTAAATGAACCTCAGAAGCAACAAAGGTCAGTAAATTTCTTCCACAATGTACAGAGAAGGATAATTTTGATAGTTTCATTCATATGTTTTAAAGGGTACGTAAGCAGTATAATGTTGAACAAGGGCTCTGGGTACTGTTCCTGAACCCCTTACTCCATGGTAAAGCTGTAACTGCTATTTCTATATTTTCTGATACTGATTGCTTAGATTAGAATACTGTTAAAATTGTCTTTTAGAGTGTTTTAAGTTAACGCCTGAAGCTTATAGGAAAAAGTTTTGTGAGCATAGACGCAAGGCAGATGAAAGTGTGTGACTATATTGCTGAGTTAAGCACTTATTTTCATAGATGGGTGAGGGGGTGTCAAGTCAACACTTTTGAAGGGCTGGCAGACCTTTTGGTGAGGGAGCAAGCCCTTATCAGTCTGCCTGAGGACATAAGAATCTGGTTAGCATAGGCAATGCAATACTGCAGATGAGTTGGGGAAGAAGAGAGACCTATACCTAGGAAGCAGGACATCACTGCACAGGAAAGGGATACCCAGTGCTGCTCACTGGTCTAAGGGAACCCATGGTAGGCAGCCTAAACTGCCCCAACAGAGTCCACCAGTAGTAAGGGAAGCCACTAGTCCAGGTACAAGTCCAGGACCAAGGGTTAAATGTTTTAAATGCAACCAGCGGGGCCATGTAGCATATAGATGTCCACGGAGACAAGGAGGGGAACAAATGTTGGGACAGTCAGTAAGTGGGAGTGACAGAATGCTAGCAGTGAGTTGTCTGGAGACAACAAGGGTACTAAACTACAAGAGGTTATATCCTATCTTAATAAATGGGAAAGAGGCCACTGCTAAGAGAGACACAGCCTATGACCTAACCATTTTGAAGCCTGCAATGGTTAAAGAGGAGCACTACTTGCTTGGACAGTCTACTCCAGTCAGGGCTTTAGGAGGGACCCCATTCCAAATACTCTTGGTTAGGGTTAACCTTGACTAGGAGGGTGGAAATGGAAGCCAGCAAGTAGATGTGTTTGAGGATATCCATGCAGATGTCCTGATAGGGAATGATTTTGATAATGTAGTACCTTGTGTGCATGCAGTGACACAGTCAGGCTTGGAGACAAGCATGTGGGTCTGGTATCCTGGGGGGACCCAGACAGACCACAGACTTGAAGCCAGGACTGGTGTGGGGATTACTTTAGAGAGGGAAATACCCTTTAGCAATGAGTATGAAGGCAAGCCACAGCTGCTTGTGGGTACTGATGTTCCCTTGGACAGAGTAACTGCAAGGGCAGAGGTGAGTAGTAGTGCCCAGGCCGACAGTAATGCATCTCTGTCAGAAAATACCATACTTCCTGTGGAAAGGGATCTGTGAAGAGTTATATAGAGAGAGATGAGACAGGCTCAGCTCTCAGACCCTACATTACAAGCCCTGAGGGAGGTAGTTAGTGAGGCACCTGATTCTCAATGGAAGGGGGAATCTGTATACTGGGACAAAGGGTTACTTATATAAAGAGTAGACCCCTGAGGGAGGGCTAGAGGGTGACAGAATACAGCAGTTGGCAGTGCTCAAAGCCTACCATTTTGCACTTCTAGCCATAGCCCATGATATTCCGTTTGCAGGTCATATGGGC
Source organism: Protopterus annectens (assembly GCF_019279795.1). Classification (NCBI taxonomy): domain Eukaryota; kingdom Metazoa; phylum Chordata; order Ceratodontiformes; family Protopteridae; genus Protopterus; species Protopterus annectens. Next base: position 676,010,127 of record NC_056725.1, read on the forward strand.
ATAAAGCGTACCTAGGTACAGATTATCCAGAACTTTTATTGGTGTGTCATTTCCAGAGATGTAACAGGGTACTGCAAGACCTGTGAGCAGTGCCAAAAGGTAGGCAAGGCAGTGGGCAAGGTCAAAGCTCCTTTGATGCCTTTGCCTGTGATTTAGGAGCCATTTCAGAGGGTAGCAATGGATATTGTGGGGCCTCTGAGTACCCAAAGTTCTACAGGAAAGAAGTATATCCTAGTGGTAGTAGATTATGCTACCAGATACCCTGAGGCAGTGGCATTGTCCTCCACTGAGGCAGAAAAGGTGGCAAATGCTTTGTTAGAGATTTTCAGCAGGGTAGGTTTCCAAAAAGAAATACTGACTGATAGAAGTGTCAATTTCATGTCAGACCTGCTGGCGTGTCTGTGGAGGCACTGTGGAGTGAAGCACCTAAAGACCACCCCCTACCATCCCCAGACTTTATGGTCCGGTTGTGAGGTTAAACTCTACACTCAAGACCATGCTATGGGGATTTGCAGACCAGTTTAAGAGGGAGTGGGACAAATATTTTCCCCATCTACTCTTTGCTTACAGAGAGGTAAGCCAGGAATCCATAGGGTTTTCACCCTTCAAGTTACTGTATGGGCATAGGGCGAGGGGACCTCTAGATTTGATTTGAGATGAGTGGGAGGGTGAGTGTGAATCCCACAAGGAGTCTCTTGTGGCATATGTTCTAAACCTCAGGACAAGGCTCAGGGAATTCATAGGATTGGCCCAGAAGAACCTGGCAGAAGTCCAACAGCAGGTAAAGGTCTGGTATGACAGGAATGCTTGAGCTAGAGAGTATGCTGTGGGGCAGCAGGTAATGGTTCTCATTCCTGTCAGACACAACAAGCTGCAGGCAGCTTGGGGGGAACCCATCAAAGTGGTAAGGAAGGTCAGTGATGTTAACTACATGGTAGAACTGCTAGGCAGGAAGTTGGGGCACAAACTGTGCCATGTTAACATGATGAAACCTTACCATGATGGGGAGGCCCTGGTGCAAAGCATTTGCAGTAGAAGGCAGGAGGAGTCTGAGGGGATCTATGGCTACAGTGAGCTAGCCAGACAAATCCCAAATTACAATAGTGGAGTCTAGGGTTGCAGGCATATGACAGGACAGTGCAGCACTGTACTGGGGTCAAAAATGCTAAGGCAGCTGGAATCTCAAGACAGGGAATGGGGTAAGATTTTCTCAGATAGGCTGAACCCAATCAAGCCATGTTTCTCAAGGGTCACTTGAAAAACTAGCTTGAGTTTTCAGGGGGAGAGAAATGTCACAAAAGGAAACATTATCAGCCTAGCTAACTGGAATTTTGTAAATAATTATGTGTCATTTGTGAATATCAACATGTTCCATATGCTTGTGTTACAAATGTATTAGAACTGTATTTCATATAAGATGGTTTGTACAGACATGTCTGCTGAAGAGATAAGTTGTAGAGTACTCAGCGTAAAGATGCATCCACAGTATACCCTACTGGAAAAGAACAGAAATGTATAAAAACTATTGTAATTGTGTAAATGTGTATGTTTTAACAGTGGGAACAACAATAACAGAAAAAATTTTGAAATTAAATTATTTTATAACCAAGTAATAAAAGAGATGGTATCTTTCAGTTTCAGTGCAAGAGGAGACATAATGTCTAGAACTAGAAGTTTTTTGTATTGTCTTTAAATGTGGAGGAATGTATATTATTTTACGACTTCCACCATTTGTCGAAAGATCTAAGGTCTATGTGTTTTCACAAGTACATGCTAAAATCAATGGTTTTCACCTGGGATAGTCAGATGACATGAAGTGATGCCATGCTGCAAATATTCCAGCAGTAATATTTGAAATATTAATTTAAGAACTCTCAGAGAGAGACTGTGCATTTTGTTTTTGACCTGACAGCATCAGCTAGAAAACCCACTTACCATATCTGTCTTGCCTTGCTATAAGTAAGTAAGTCTGGGGTACAGTAATTTCTCTTAGATACAATTAGGAATATAGTGAAGTATAGCTTAGATGTTTTATTTATTTGAGACTGTCCTGCAATGTTGTTTTAAATATTTCCTGTGATTTTGAACTCTGAAGTGGCTGTGATTGTTTACTGAGTATTTTCTTGTTCTTTTATTATTTATTATTAAATATATTTAACATTAAATATATGTAAACCTTTCAATTGTGGCTGGTCTGTCTAGAGATATTTAAGCTCTTAAAGTACTTGCATATCTGTTTGGTGACACTGTGCAGGCCACTCCTAATAAACTTGCTGTTGGTCAAACTACCATTTGTATTAACAGTAGCATTACACAGTAAGATTGTACACCCTTTCTTAAGGGCCTTAAAGTAGCTGATAAAGAGTGGCTGGTGGCAGTCCAAAGTACCTTATAGTTTGGGCAAAAGGGGGCATAGCTAGTAAACCTGTGCCAGCCTTTCCCAGGCGTGTGTGTGTGTGTGTGTGTGTGTGTGTGTGTGTGTGTGTGTGTGTGTGTGTGTGTGTGTGTGTGTATGTGTGTACATCAATTCTCAAAGAGTGTGTGTCAGCTACTTGGGCAGGGACATGAAGCACTGGTTGAACAGAAAGTGTGTGTATATGTCATCCTCCCAGTGTGTACATCCCCCACTTTTGCTAGTGGTAAGGATTAAGGCTCCTTGATTACTAGGCAAGTGGTTATCCATCAGATGGCATTATTTTAAAGGTCCTAAAATTGTTGTTCCTGCTTCCTTACAACATGACTATATCCAGATTTTGTGTCGTGGGTACCCAGGTTCCAAATCTACCAAAAGAAGGGTGAGAGAACTAGTATTTTGGCCTTGTCTAGTAAAAGACATAGATAAAGTACTTTCTTCTTGTTCAGTTTGCAATAGTAGTAAACCACATTTGCAAAAAGAACCACTTCAGCTAAGTCAAGTTCCTGAACTTCCTTGGTCAACAGTAGTCACTGATATATTCGAGTGGAACAATCAGCATTACTTAGTATTGGTAGACTCTTATTCAAATTGGTTTGAGATCGATTTACTACCTAATCTAATTTCTACTGCTGTTATTGAAATGTCATTTCTCAGTCTATACTAGTCAACACAAAGTTGTTTCTGATAATGGTACTCAATTTACAGTTACAGTCAGTTGTTTCAGAAATTTGGAAGAGAATGGGACTTTGTACATGTTACTAGCAGTCCTGAATATCCACAGTCAAATGACTACCTGAATGTGCAGTGCAGAGTGCAAAGCAATTATTTGAAAGGTCAAAGCATGATAATACTGAAGTCTTTTGGAATTTACTTAATCTCAGAAACATACTCCATGACGATATACTTGGCTTGTCTGCTCAAGAGACATCTATTCAGACAAACCAGAAAAACACTGCCTATTAGTTCCAGTTTATTGAGTCCTAAAGCTAAAAACAACAGAACAATTAGAGCCCAATTATTCAGGGAGCATTCTTTCCAGAAGCCCAGCTATGATAAATCAAGCAGATTTCTTCATCCACTGAAAAAAGGAAGGACAGTGAGGATACAAACGGTGAAAGGTTTTGACCGGATTGGTCAAGTAAAGTACGGTTGTTTACACTTACCATAAATGTAGATGTTCGAGTGTATATTCACTGTTGCAGTCATTACATTTGGGTAATCTGCTGGCAGGTTGCCCTCAGTCAGCCTGATTAACAAAGTCTTGGGTCCTGTGTCGGTTGCTGTCCCTTCTTCCATGACATCAGGTCTTCAGGGGTATAAAACATGCAGCCAATGCCATTACATCAGTTTTTCTTGCCCCAGATGTCCGGTGCCCCCCAAATGGGGATCCAATAAAATTAAAAACACAAAAATATACCTCCAACCAAAAGCAAATACACCAAAAAGGCTTTTAAGCATAGTAAAAGAAAGTAGAGGTATAGTCAGAGAAAAACAGGGGGCTGGAGGGATGGTAACCAGGACTGCAACAGTGAATACACTCAAACATCTACATTTATGGTAAGTGTACACAACTGTACTATGTCCTTCAGGTTTCACTGTTGCAGCCACTACATTTGGGTAGATTCCCAAAGCTATGGCTGGGAGGAGGAATTTATACAGCATTAGGACCAGCTATAAGGCCCTGCAAGACAGCAGTGGCAAAGCCAGCTCTGGATTTAGAGAATATTGGTAAATGATAATGCTTGGTGAAACTATGTACAGAATTCCATGTAGCAGCTTCTAGAATATCCCTGGTAGGAACACCTCTGAGAAAGGCTGCAGAAGTAGATGCAGCCCTGGTGGAGTGAGATCTGATTCCCTGGGGGATAGGTTTTCCATAGTGCTTATAGCAGAAATTAATGCAATGGCTTATCCATTTAGAAATGGTTTGTTTTGAAATAGCCTTCCCCTCTGCCCCAGCAGCAAATGCTACTAGCAATTGTTCAGATTTTCTTTGAAATTTAGTTCTGTCCAAGTAGAATCTAAGTTGTTTGTGCATGTCCAAGGAATGCAGAATCTGTTCCCCTTTGTTCTGTGGTTTGGGAAAGGTTGGCAAATGAATGGACTGATTAAGAGCCACACTGGGAACCACCTTGGGCATGAAGGATGGATTGGTCCTCAGAGATACCCTGTCTGCATGAAAGTTGATGAAAGGCTCCACTGCCATAAGGGCCTGTAATTCAGATATCCTTCTAGCTGAAGTGATTGCTAAAAGGAAGGCTGTTTTCCAAGAAAGAAATTTTAAATCTGCAGTAGCAACTGCCTCAAAAGGAGGTACATTGAGCTTCTCCAAAACAAAGTTAAGGTCCCAGGCAGGGGTAGGAGCTCTCCTGAGTGGTCTCAAGTTCTTTGCCCCTCTGAGATACTGCTTGAGCAGGGGATGAGAAAAGAGGGGTGGTTCTGTGTTATAGTGAGCTGAAATAGCTGAAGCGTGGATTTTAATAGAGGAAAAAGACAGGCCTTTGTGAAGCATCTCAGTTAAGTATTGCAAAATCTGAGGTAAATTGGGTGCTGCTGTGCTCATCCCTAAAGATCGGTTCCAGGCACAGAATCTTTTCCATTTGTCAGCATAAGATTTTCTAGTACTAGGTCTTCTTGCCTCCAAGATGACATCCATCACAGGTTTGCTGAGGGATGCTAAGGGTGAATTTAAGTGATTAGCCAAGCTGCAAGGTTCAATGTTGGAAGCTGAGGGTGCAGAATTTGATTCTCCTGCTGAGACAGCAAAGAAGGTGTCTGAGGCAGGTGCCATGGAAATATTTGTGACACACTGCACAGGAGTGGGTACCAGTATTGGCGTGGCCAGTCTGGAGCAATCAAAATCATTCTTGGTTTGTCCTGTTTGACTTTTAGCAGAACTTTGGAGAGCAGAGGCAGAGGGGGAAAGGTGTAGACTGATAGGTTTTTCCAGCTGAAGGACAAAGCATCCACTTTCCAGGCTTTTTTGTGGGGAGTCATTGTGCAAAATTTGTCCAACTGGTAGTTCTGGGGGGAGGCAAATAGATCTATGTCTTGCTCCCCCATTTCCTTGTCAACATGTTGAAAATCTGTGGTTCCAGTTTCCACTCGTGTGGGTCCATGAGTTTTCTGCTTAGTCCGTCTGCCAGTGTATTCAATTTTCCTGGTAGGAATTGAGCTTGTAGGTGCACTTGGTAGCTCAAGGCCATGTTCCACAATGCCATGGCTAGTCTGCAGTGGGGGTAGGAATGTGCATCCTTTTGCTTGTTTATGTACCACATAATCATGGTGTTGTCCATCTTTACCATTAGTTGTCCTGGAAGAATGCAGTCCTTGAAGGCTGTCAGAGCATTCTGTACAGCTAACCTTTCTTTTTGATTGATATGTAGGTGCATTTGATTTGGGTTCCATTTGCCCTGAATGTACTTCCCTGCCAGGTGAGCCCCTCATGCATAGTCTGATGCATCTGTAGTTAGGGTTTGGGCAGCAGGGGGTAGTGTGAATTGCAGTCCCTTGTTTTGATGGCAGGCCTCTGCCCACCATAGGAACTCCAGGCGTAGGTATGATAGGAATCATTGTTTCCAGGCTGTGACAATGTTGACTCCATAGACTTTTTAAGTACCACTGTAGTTTCCTCATATGCCGTCTTGCATATGGAATAAGAAGAATGCAGGAGGCCATGAACCCCAAGGCTTGCGATATTTGTCTTGCAGATAGCAAGGTTTTTATGGCCACTTGTTTGAAGTAAGTTACCAAATTAATTTGCTTCTCTGGTGTGAGGAAAGCCATCTGGGCAGTTGTATTCAAGCTTGCACCCAGGAATGTAATCTGTTGAGAGGGTACCAGTTGTGATTTATTTTCATTTATGATGTACCCCAGACAAGCTAGAACCTTTTTTACAAACGCCAGATGATTTAGACATATGGCCTGATTTTCTGCCTGAATCAGACAACCGTCCAGATATGGATATATTTGAATATTTCTTTTCCTGCAAAATGTAATTACTGGAGCCAGGCACTTTGCGAATACCCTGGGTGCAGTAGACAAGCCAAAGGGCAGTGCAGAGAACTGATAATGCAAGTAGCCTGCTTTGAAGCGTAGGTATCTTCTGCAAGATACCCTGATTGGGATGTGCAGGTATGCTTCTTTTAAATCTAGAGTTGCCAACCAGGCATCTTTGCCTAGCATAGGAAGTAACTGGTGAAGAGTCAGCATCTTGAATTTTGGAATGTCCAGAAAGGTGTTTTGAGAAGACAGGTCCAGAATTAGATGCCATGATTTGTCTTCTGGGAACCAGGAAAAGACTGGAATAGAAACCTTGTCCCTTTTCCTCTTCTGGTACCAGTTGAATAGCCCCCATGTTTAAGAGGGAAAGTACTTGTTTTTGAGCCTCTGCCCACTGATTTGGGGGCAGGTCTGGCCACCCGTTTGGTGATGGCAATGTATGGAAATGAAATCTGTATCCCTGGGACACTATATTTAAAACCCATTTGCCCTGGGTTATGATTTCCCAGTTTTTTGCATGAGGAGCAATCCTTCCCCCAAAGGGGTGGCTAAAAGGTAAGTGCTTGGTAATTTTAAAGGAAAGTCGTTGAGACAGTTTACCATAGGGGGGGTGTCTTGTTATTTTCAGATTTGGAAGTGGAGCCCCCCCCCCCAATTGCTTAGTTCTGAGAGTCCCCTGAGACTGCAACCTGGTGCTTTTGGTGTGTCTGGGTTTGGCTTGAGAGGATCTGGAAGGAGCTGGAAAGGACCAATTCTTAGTAGGCCAGTGCCTACTAAATCTTGGAGGTTGCACTTGTAGGAAATCTTTTACAGTTTGCATAAATTTAGCTTTGTCTTCCATCTTTTTTAGAACTTCTTCAGCTTTATTGCCAAACAGGCGGTCCTGATTTAAAGGAACATCCAACAATTTTGCATTAACATGATCAGGCAGGGATTGCTCTTTAAGCCAAGCATGCCTTCTAAGCACAGATCCAGTAACAGCAGCCTTGCAAGAGGCCTCTAAAGAATCAAAACAACATTGCAAAGTATGTTTTCCAACTTGTTCAGCAGAATGCAATAAATCCTGTAAATCTATTTTCCACACAGTCAGAAATCAACATCATTTTCTGTTTAAGCAGTCCAATAACATGCTGTTGATATTTTAACATATTAAATTGGCAGTTTAAAGCCCTGTTTGCCAAGGTTGCAGAAGTATAAACCTTTTTACTCCATCTATCCAGCGCTCTGGAGTCTGTATCAGAAGGGGTATGATTTTTAGCAGTAGAAGCCTTAATGCCCTTGGGCCCCTGAGAAATGGTTTCTGGATCTGCAACAGGATTATTGAAAAGGAACTTGTGGGACTCAAGAACCCTGTAGTATCTGTTAGGTTTACTAGGAGCCGGAGACGGGGAATCAGTGGCCATAATGGATTCCGAAAACACATCATCAACAATGTCTAGTACAGGCAGTATAGCCAAAGGCCTATGCTGAGGTAGAAGAAGGAAATCCCCAAGTCTTTTTTTTTAATCAGAAAATTCTTCACTTTCTCAGTGGAAATGCTCCCTTAAGGTATGTAACGTTTCCCCAAAAGAAAAGTCCTCGGGGGGAAGCAGAGGGAATGGAATCCTCTGCATCAGAATCTTCATAAGTAGGTATGGACAAATCCAGATCATTAGAAGAGTCAGAAGAAACAAGTCCTGATCAGAAGATTCATAGTCAAGCTCAGCCCTAGGCCTCTTAGAAGGGGGGGGGGTTGACTACCCCTGATTAGAGTAATTAGATCTTCAGCCATTTTGATCATTTGTTTTTTAGGCATAGGAGTCTGAACATGTGGCCTGGGCATCATTTTTTTAGACATAGATCGAGATTTAGGCCTTAGTATAGAAGGGGGAGTCGGTTTAATATGCAAGTCTATGGCCTGAATACACCCTCAGAAGCCGGTGCCTGCACAGCGGCTCCAGACCCATCCAAGGTAGAGACATCTGCGGGTTCCAGAGGTGAAGCATCTCGCGGCATACCAAACTCCGAATGGGTCTCAGTAGAGGCCTGCGAGTCAGAAGTAGCGGGTATCAGGGGCTGCGAAAGCGCCTCACTGAGTATCGGTGAACTGGTGACTGGCTTAGGAGAAGCGTCGTCGGCAGTTTTGGACCTCAACGGCTTGTCACTGCCTTTATCTTTGCATTTTTTCAGAATCCTGGTAGTCAGATGGCTAACCAACGTCATTTCTGGATAATTAAACCATGAACTGAAATATTTAGAGGCAAAAATTTACCAACGATGGATAGTGCGCTGATTAAATAAAGCACAAAACCGACAGCAAGGTACGTCGTGGTCAAGGCCCAGGCAAGGAATACAGTACGAATGAAAATCTTTATGAGGTATTTGCTTTCCACAAGTAATGCAATTATTAACTTTTACTGACATCGGTAAGGAGCAAGAAAAAGTTTCCCCAACGGGGTACTTAGCTTTAAGTTGAAGACTTCGGTTCTGAAACTCGTAAACAAAAATTTCAGGAGTCGGCCGACCGGCACTTGCGAACTGCTTCTGCTTCGGGCACCGCACAGCAAGAAAGACTGTTGTAATGGCATCAGCTTCATGTTTTATACCCCTAACGACCTGACACCATGAAAGAAGGGACAGCAACTGATGCAGGACTCAAGACTTTGTTAATCAGGCTGACTAAAGGCAACCTGCCAGCAGATTACCCAAATGTAATGACTGCAACAGTGAAACACGAAGAACATCAGGTATATCCTACTTCGTAAAATCTGAGTGTGATATAGGGAAATATTGCCAGCCCAGCTATCTGGAATTTTGTAAATAATTCTATGTCATTTGTGAACATTGATATGATTTATATAGAACTGTATGTGATGTACTGAACTAAGATATATCCACAGTGTACCCTGCTGGAACATAGAAGAGTAACCTGCAGAACTTAAGAATAGTTGAGGTTAACTTACTTTATAGCTGGGCCATAAACAAAAGATGTTATCTCTGTTTCAGGTCAGTAGCAGACACAATGTCTAGAGCTAGAAGTTTTTGTATTGTCTTGAAAGAGAAATTACTAGGTTTCAAATGTAAAAGTGTTTTATTGTTTTATAACTTCTAAGATCTGCAAACATCTGAGTGAGATGTATTTTTAACACAGAGGTGTTAAATTATGTTAGTTTCTGTGTTAGCCTGGGAAATGAAGTCAGGTGACAAAATCCCAGCAGTAAAATGTGACATTAATTTAAGAACTCTCTCAGAGAGAGACTGTCATTTTGTATTTTGTCCTGGACGTAGCAAGAACATCCACTCATTATCACCATCTGCACGTGCTTTGCTCTGTAAGTAAGTACGTAGGGCATAGTACATCTTTTTAGACTCAGATAGGAATATAGCAAAGATTAGTTTAGATGTTTTCTTTATTTATTTGAGACGGTCCTTCAAAGTTGTTTTAAAATATCTCCTGTGATTTTGAATTCTGAAGTTACCATGTCGATTTTACTGAGTATTGTCTTGTTCTTTTATTATTTATTATTAAATATATTTAAACCTATTTTTGTGGCTGATATCTGTAAGACATACTTAAGCTCTTAGGGTACTTGCATATGTATTTGGTGATACTGTACAGGCCACTCCTAAATAGCTTTGCGTGGTCAGACTACCATTTGGATTAATAGTAACATTGCATAGTACGATTGGGCACCCTTTGTAAGGGCCTTATAGTAGCTGATAAGGGTGGCTGGTGGCAGCTGAAACTACCTTATAGTCTGGACAAAAGGGGGCATAGCTAGTAAACCTGTGCTAGCCTTTCCCAGCTGTGTGTGTGTGTGTTTGTATATCAATCAAATCTCAAAGTGTGTGTCTGTCAGTGACTTGGGCAGGGACATAAAGCACTGGTTGAACAGAGAGGGTGCTGGAGGTCTTAGCTTGGCCACTCAGCTGACATCTCAACCCTATAGCTGTGCCAGTGGGGAGTCTTAATGGGGATCTGGAGAGAGAGGGAGAAACCAGTCCCAGACTGACTGTGATCTATGTGTGCTCTTAAGGGAAACTTCACTTTACTGTGTGCGTACTTGTCATCCTCCTTGTGTGTATGTCCCCTAACTGTTGCCAGTGGTGAGGACTGAAACTTCTTGATTACTGGGCCAGTGCAGGGCAGTCACATGGAGTACAGGAGAAATCACAGACATCTTCTTCCTGTACCAGAATCAATATCACAGCATTATTCCTGTGATACAGACTCCAGATCTCAGAGCAATCCAGATAATGTTCCTGCTGCAGAATGTGTCAACTTGTACTTCCATTCCTGATGATGTTCCTGATGTCCCAGTTGCTAAATCTAATTCTAAATTTTATGTCACACAATTTGGTCGTATTTCCAGACCTAGTGTGAAATACACAGTGACCTGGACATAATTGTATATGTATAATTGCATGACAAAAAATTATTTGTATTGATTGCATGTCAACTGATGTTGTCAGTATTGCATGGCCTATTTCTCAAAGAGGGAGGATGTAGAACAGACAGTGTGTGCTGTATCTTTAAGAAGCATTTCAAGGACTGAACATGCATATACATTGCAAGCATGTGGTAGCTACAATGCCATTTTGAGAGTGCAGCCAGAAAGTGAGCATGTTCATAGGTTCATAGGTAGGTACTAGGCTATCTGCCTGAGGGCATTTTTAAGCCTAGCCAGAGTGTGTCAGCTTTCACTGCCCCATTAATTAATTAACTGAGCCTCCGTCAAGAAGAGCCAATGAAGTGATCCCAGGGGTGTATTTTCTGTTACCCATCCACTTGTCAAGGTTTTTCTTGAAGAGTGTTAGTGAGGGGCTCTGCCTAATGTAGTTAGGAATTTTGTTCCAAAGCATGGAGAGTCTCTGTGACAGGAATCTATCCCTCCAGCATGTTCTATTTATTGTTGTGGTGAGGTTTAGCTCACTAGAGCAAGTGGCTCGCAGTGACTTGGATTTCTTTAGGTGGAGCATGTCCATCAATTCTGAGTTGCACATGGCTTTGTAAGTCAGGCAGAGATCACCTCTGAGTAAGTGATATGCCACTGAGTACAGCTGGAGTTTTTCCAGTCGGGCTGCATAGGACATATGTTTGAGGCCAGTAATCCTCTTAGTGAGGTACTTTTGTGGTCTTTCCAGCTGTCTTGTGAGGTACATCCCAAATGGGGCATTGTACTTTATAATGGGTCTGATGAGTGACGACTAGAGGGGCACTGTAACCTCTTTATTTCTAGATGCAAACCCTTTAGTAATTAGATGGCCTACATAGAAGGATTTCCTAACTACTTTGGCAATATGATTGTCAAAGGAGAGATTACTAGCTACCTGGGTACCCAGATCTCATTACTTCTTCTGTATTAAGGGGGCTGCCACCTATGTGGTAATTCATGGGTGTTTTGTTTTTCCCAAACAGGATGACTATGCATTTTTTGGCATTTAGCTTGAGACCATGACTTTGACACCAGGTTTCTGTCTCAGTAAGGCCCTTTTGGAGAATGTCAGTGTCAGCCGGAGAGTCAATTATGGCTCCCAGTTTGCAGTCATCGGCGAACTTGGTTAGCCATAGTCCTCCTGTGTTTGCCTGTACTTCTGAGAAGTATATGCCGAACAGTAGGGATCCCAGGACCAAGCCTTGTGGGACACCACTTGCGACTGGTTTAGAGTCGGACCTGGAGCCCGCTATTCTTACCATGTGAGTTCTGTCTGTAAGCCAGTTGGCAACCCATCTTATGACGTAGGGGTTTATGTTCAGGCTGGTGAGTTTTTCTATAATTCCTGAGTGGGAAATGGTGTCAAAAGCCTTGGCGAGGTCAAGGTAGGCTGTGTGAACCACCTTCCCCTCATCTATGGCCTTGGTGACTGCCTCGAAGAAGTCAACTAGGTTTAGTAGGCATGATCTGCCCTTAACAAAGCCGAACTGGGTCGGGTCAAGTGTTTGGAGGTTCCCAATGTCTTTGTTAATGAGTTCCATGATGATGCGCTCCATAGCCTTGTAGACCAGGCTAGTCAGGCTTATGGGGTGATAGGTACCAGGGTCAGTTGTGGCCCCTCCTTTGTGGAGTGGAATAACCGTTGCTGTGCGCCATTCTATGGGCATGTAGCCGGTGGTGAGGCTGAGGTTGAACAGTGTGTTTAGGTGGGGGGTTAGTTTGTTCTGTAGTTCGTGCAAGATGCAGCCTGGGACACCATCTGGCCCAACTGAAGCTGTGCTTTTGGCTTTTGAAAGGGCTGTTTTCACCTTTGCGTCTGTGATTTCTGGGACACTACACTTTTCCGGTATTGTTGTGGCACTTTTGGGGGTGAGATGGGGGTGAAGTTTGCACTGAATCTATCTGCCAGGATGTTGGCAATATCAGTAGGTTCAGTATATTTTATGCTATTTTGCTCTATCTCAGAGCATATTTGTGAGTTGCCACTTAGATTCTTGACATAGCTAAAGAAGACTTTATGGTTATCTTTCGAATCCTTGGCTATTTTTCTTCTGAAGTTAGCCTTGGATGATTTTATGAGGGACCTTAGTTTCTTACTGATCAGAGATGTCTTTCCTTCTTGGGATTTGATTTTTTTCTGAACTAGTTTCCACCTTCTATTGTATAGCCTGTTTATGGCAGGTGTCCACCAGACTGGTTTCCTTCTCTTAGGGAGTGAATCTTGGTTTTGCTAGGGATGGCATGATCCATGCATCTTTGTAGGTGCTCATAGAGTGCATTTGTAAAGGTTCCTGCATCTTGGACACTGTTATCCTTTAGCATGGGGGCTGTGAAACTTACCACCTCTGTCTTAAGTAAGGTGAAGTTTGCTATAGAAAAGTTTTTCACTGTGGTTTCCTTGGTTGGGGGTGGTGGTGTGGTGTGGACATCCAGAGTGATTAGTTTATGGTCTGATCTAACCAGTGATGGGTTGACCTCCGGTGCGGAACACCTGTTGCCCATGTTGGTGATGACCAGGTCCAATATGTTTTCACCTCTAGTAGGGGAGTTTACCAGCTGATCCAGGGCATTTGAGTTGATAAATTCCAGGAAGCATTGAACTTGGGAGTTTGTACTTGAGTAGTTTTCCCAGTTAACCATAGGGTAATTGAAATCACCCAATATCAGGGTGTTAGGTAGGACCTTCATGTTTTCCAGTGTCTCCAGAAAGGCGGAGTTGTGGTCCTGGGTCATGGAAGGTGATCTGTAGCAGGCCACAATTTGCATTGCAGATTTGCCCAATGTTAGTAGCACATGGATGATCTCAGAGGTATCATGCTGCACCACTAACCTGGAGGTGTAGGTATCCTTGATGAATATGGATACACCCCCTCCTTATGTGTTTCAGTCCATGTTCTGTGGCCGAAATGTGTGGTATGAGTTGTAGCCCGGTAGTGCTGAGGTGCTCTGTGGAGCCTTGAACCAGGTTTCAGTTACTGCACAGATGTTGACATTCTCCATACTGAGGAGCTTCGAGTGCGTGCATTTTGAGATTTAAACTCCTGGCATTGAGTAGCATAACCGTCATTTTTTTATTTGTGCAGTTTATGGAGGTGGGTTTGACTTTTGAGCCTTGCCTAAAAAAGGCACTATGGGGGCAGCAAGAGCCTTGGCCAGTATTCAAAAGCTTAGGGGTGACAGGTGCAAGCCATCTCTTGCGAAGCAACGGGGCTTGTCGAGCATGTCATCCCAGGCTGACAGACACTGGATCCCCTTTGAATGTCACCAGATGCTTAGCCAATTGTTGAAATTGATATTTTTTTCTTTATACTGCGGTATCATTCTTGGTGAGGGCAGTATGCTACTCGGGGTCAGGGTCATACCCACCTGGGCTACATGATCAGAGAGCTCTTCCATGTCTCTTTTCATATAGTTCAGGGAGGTAAGTCTCAGGTCATTCACACCAACATGAACAATGACAGAGTCATATTTGTACTTATTCTGGAGTGACCTGAATGCTTGTGTTATGTGGTGGATTCTGGCTCCTGACAGGCAGCTAACAGTAACCTTCTCCTTGTCCAGCCTAGTGAGTGGGACGTCAGTGTGCCTGACTATAGAGTTGCCTATTACTAGTGTGTTAGGTATGTTATTTCGCCTTAAGGGCTGTGATTGTACGGCACACTGATTTTGTGTTTTGTGTGTTCTGGTTTGTGACGGGAGGTGCAGGTTTTTTGGGTGCCTGCTTTGGAGGTCTCTGATGCTTTTGCAAGTTTTTATTTAGAGCCTCCGAGTATGATTTTGTGTATTTTTTGCCAGTGCTGGTTTAGTAGGTCTATGTGAGGCTGGAGGTGTGGTGCAAGTGTTAACCTTCTCCTCATGACTGCCTGTTCCAGTCTTGGGTGGAGAGAACTTAGCCTCCATATAATTGCATCTCTCGCATATGTTAATGTTTTGTGGTAGGAGGAGACGGTTGTCTGTGTACAAGGCAGTTGTAACACTGCCTCAGGATACCCAGGTTCACCAGCTGGATTGGAGAGTATACCTGAAATTGCCCTTTGGTCATGCTTGAATAGTAGGGTGAGCTGCTCAGTCACTTAGTTGGTGAGGGGTGAATAATGAGCCTTGCCCTGCTGGGCAATCAAGTGTCGGGGTATATTAGTGCTTGCTATTAGGTCTGAGCAAGTGCTGGACTGTAGGATGATTTTTAAGTGCTTAGGTTGAGAGACTACTTTCAAGGGAAAAAACTGATGAGGAGACTTGGTGGAGCCGGGAATAATTTAGCCCTAGCTAACCGACACTACCCAGACATGCAAAACCGTGCAAACGCGTTTTTACAGCAGGGAAATGAAAGAGGTAGAAATTAGCCCAAAATGGCCTATAAACTACTAACATATGAATGTAATAGCTAGTTTGTATATGTCTATCTAAGTTAAAGTCATTAAGCCTCAATCCTGATGTGTTTGTACATAATAAAGGTGCTTGAATAGAACCCACAAAGACTCGTCTAGTACATCCTGACTAGACAAGCAACACTAAGAAAGAGGGATGCATTTTAAATATTGTTCTTATAAACTTAGAAAGTTGCTAGAATAACAGGATTTGTGTTAGCATATATTTTCTGAAGGATATGAAATCTGAAACTCAAATGCATGTCATTATTTAGTGACTTGAATCTTTATATCATCCAAAAAATCTAGGCATTCTGCAAAAATATGTACAGTTGAGAGGTATGCTCTTAGATCAAGATATCTGAATAAGCATAAAATAAACAGGACAAAGGCTCAAGATAGGAACATATTTTAAATGATTTGTGTTAACATGCATTTTCTGAAGCAGATGTGTGTGTGTGTGTGTGTGTGTGTGTGTGTGTGTGTGTGTGTGTGTGTGTGTGTGTGTGTGTGTGTGTGTGTGTGTGTGTGAGACAGAGAGAGAGAGAGAGAAAGAGTGAATGAGATTTGCCACTGGCAGCAGCAAAGCAGTTTGTAGAACACTAGACCCGTCAGCTGAAGAAATCTGGATAGGCTCAAAACTAAGAACTGATTTTAGTCATTGCTCTTATAAATACACTTGTTTAAATAAAAGGATTTGTGGTAGCTTGAATTTTCTGAAGGAAATAAAACTCCGAAATTCAGATGTATGTCATTATTTAGTAACATCTGTCTCCAATGACTAGCAATAAACCAAACATTTTAGGAGTAATAGACCAAAAAAAATAAATACCTGGATCTTTTTAGTGTTATATTTTGGATGTAAAGTGCTTCTTCCAACACAATTAACATATACTACAGCAAGTATGAAACATTAGGTGGAGGAACTATTTTACATCAAAAATATATATAAAAAAAATAATGTAGTACTTACAAAAATAAATAAGTAAAACACAACAATTTTACCGAGACCCCATTCTCTAAGGGCAATAATGCCCTCCAGGGTCCAACAATTTTACCAAGACCCCATTCTCTAAGGGCAATAATGCCCTCCTGGGTGTGTGTTAATGTGGAATTAACACCCTTCCAAGGGTGTTAAAAAACTTGTTTATTAAGTCAGGATTGTTTTTAAAGGAAAGTCAGGCCCTTTTCATGTTATATAGTTTAATGATTTTATAGGATTGCCACTCTGCTGATTTTCCTTAGGCTGCCAGTACATTTATTTCATAATGGTATATTTTTTGAATGTATTACCTAATGACATTTTCAATATACTCCTCTTGTTTTGTAACATTTAGTTGCTTCTGATCTGGCTTAGTGAAATTTTATTTCAGTAAAGTTTCCTTTGGTGTAGTCCCAGAAGTTACAGAAATTTCCCTATTTGCAGGTATCATTTCTTAAGTTAATATGATGAAATCATGATCAACATTTGGCACAAAACAGAGCATTAGGCATGGTAAAAAAAGAGGCATAATGTTTAAAACTTAGTTCAGTAATAAGTATACTGATCCCTCCAGATCAAGCAAGAATGATTTGTTCTAATTCTGATTAATAAAATCAAATGATTGGCAGTATTTGCTGCTGGAGTGGTAACTACCCTAGTTAATATCTGAATAACTGAAATCTCAGATAACAATTCTACTTCAACTTCTTTTCCATTATTAATTGCAGTAGACTGTTAAGGAAATGTTCATGTTATGCAGTAGAACTGGAAGATGCCCAATAACATCCATCCAAAAATTATTCATTTTTATTTATCTGACAAATGTTTTATACATACAAGTTCTAATTGTTGGCTTTGTTTTCTGTTAGTTTGGCATGTAGTAAGATGCCACCATTTGTGCTGGATCCAGAAAAACTAGGAATGCGATGGTAAATTAATAGAGTACACTATGTAAACAATATGTAGAAGCTGAGAGTAACACATAAGGAATGGCATTCTATCCGAGACCGTTACAGCTTTCTCAGTTAAACGAGGTAGAGAGTTATTAACACTGAAGAGAAAGTAAACTGAAATTAAAGATGCAATGTGAAACCAGAATACAAGGACAATTCCTGGGAGAGATGGGATTCCAATAGAAGTGTGGAAAAGGAAGGAACATGAGATAATAAAAGTCTGGCTAGTAGTCTAAATAGTATTTTTCTCTGTGAACATGCGCCCTTGACTTGGAAAGAAGCAGTAGTGGTAGGTAAGGAAGGGAAAGATCCTGTTGATCGTGGGAAATACAGACCCATTTTGATTTTGTATCATGGTTATGATGATTTTAGCAAAAGGGATTGGCAAATATATTGCCATGAATAACAGACCTGGAACACTGTGGGTTTTAGAAGATAGTCAAATATTTGGTAACATTAACAGGACACTTGTGATTCAAAAGGATGCATTAGACAATTATATATATATATATATATATATATATATATATATATATATATATAGAGAGAGAGAGAGAGATGCTTAAAAAACATTTGACAGAGTAGCATGAAATTCATGAAGAGATGTTTATGTGATTTGGGTTTCCACAAGCATGAACAACATTAATATTTAATATCAACAGAGGAGTTCAAGCTAGGGTGAAATATGGTGGCGAGCTATCTGAAGTGTTTAGTCTTACAACAGACACTAGGTTGGAGTGCTGCTTTCATCAGTACTGTTTGCTTTTCATTTAGAACCATTAGCCAGAGGCACAAGATCCTCAAAGATAACTGGATATAAATGGAAAAATACTAATGGGAAAAACAGCGCCTTTGCAGATGCCATAATACTATATGTTACGAGTCCAGAACATCATATAAATCTGTATTTGATTAAGTACTTTAGTAGTATAACAGGATGTAAAGTAAATGAAGCAAAAGCTATAGTAATTAACTATGCCCAAACACGTGACCTGGTACAGTAATGTCCCTTTTGTGGGGTCATGACAAAATGACATTTATGGGAATGTGCATTAAATGGGATGCTAAGTATGCAGCTAAAAATGTATGAAGAAATTCCTTACAATATTAAAGATAAGACTATGGGAATTTATATTTATGGACACTACAGTAAGCTGTAACTGATTAAAATGTGTTTGGTCCAGTAAGTCATTTATGTAGGATGGGCTTATATGGGTCAGCCAAGTGGTCTGATAGAGAAGAATATGAAAAGGGAAACTGGGGATTTTTGGGGCTTGGGATAACAAAACAGAAAAGAGTGCAATAGGAAAAAAACTAACACTGACAAAGGCATATCTGCAGACATATTATAAGGCACACAGCTTAGGTTAACATATGTGATTCATGACTCAGAATATATGCCCAGATGGAAGGGCCCATATGCTCAATAATGCAAAGTACAGTGGTGTAAGTAAGCTTACCATAACATTAGATGTTCACATTGATCACTGTTGCAGTAACCTAAGCTATATAGGGCATATCCTGCTAAGGATCATTGTTTAAACAGAGTCCAAAGCTTTAGGGCACTTTCCATGAACCCTAACCACTGAAGAACTTGAGGAGACAGGCCCTGCACAACATCTGGGATGTTTAATAAATAGCATGAAACATGACCTCTCTGGTCCACTTGAATCACTTTTCAACTAGATCCTACAGTCAGGCTTTATGCCCAAGGAATGGAAAAAAAGGAGGTCCAACCACTGATCCTGGTAACTATAGGCCCATATGTCTTACCAGCCTCATATGTAAGGCCATGGAAAGAATCATCGTGAGTGTGATAAATGATGACATAGGTAACCTGCAAATACTGGACCCATCACAGTTGTTAAAGGAAGGTCATAACTATTAAACCTGGTGAACTTTTTTTTGAGAGGAACACCAAAGCACTGGATGAGGGTAAGACTGTGCATACAGCTTAACTGGATCTGGCCAAGGCTTTTGATACAATAACCTACTCAGGCATTATAGACGAGCTCACTCATTTAGGTATAAACCCTTTTATCACCCATTGGATAGACAACTGGCTCAATGATAGTACTCAGGAAGTCAAAATAGGTAAGGCCATCTCCACCAACAGGCCAGTCACTAGCAGAGTCCTCCAGAGCTCGATACTGGGCCTGGTCCTTTTTAGCATCTATATCTCTGAAACAGAAGCAAATGCTGAAAGTTTATGGCTGACTAAGTTTGCAGATGACTGTAAGCTGGGGATTATCATCGACTCCCCTGCAGACATTAGCATTCTTCAAGAAGGTCCATCTCTGACTAACAAATGGTGCCAAAGTCATGGCCTTAAACTCAATGCAAAGAAATACATAATTGTACCCTTTGAGAAGTCAACCATTGTGGCTAATTACCATGTTGATAATACAACCCTAAGGGTTGACTCAGTGGTCAGGGTTCTGGGTATGCACATAGACAGTAGCCTTACTTTCGACCACCATGTGGCCACAGTGGTGAAGAAATCCTTTTATGTTGCACAACTTATAAGTAAGAGCATGGCATCTAGGTCTAAAGAGGTCGTTATCCAACTGTACTCCACCCTTATCAGACAAATCAGAGCACAATGCTCCTTTCCATAGGTACCTGACCAGATATATGCCACAACCAGAGCGACCTCAACTCAGTCTCCTATAGATTGCTGAGGGTGATCTATGCCTCACTTACAAGGCATCCGCAAACCCCACACTTATGAATCTTCTGAATATTCATAAATAAAACAGTACCAAAAGTAGAAGGCCTAGGGACCTGAAATTTGTCTGTGACTTAAACAGAATGTGCCAGAAAGACAGATGGTTACCCAGACACTGCCCCACCTATGGAACAGGCTTCCCATCTATGTGAAGCTGAGTTCGTCTATTACCCAGTTTAAGCACAACCTAGACCAATAGATGGGGAATAGGTCATTTACACCCGGCCTGACACCCATGTCCCTTATGGAGCTTATAAATGCCTGGCCCTCAATGTCCTGTTTGGATACAGGACATCATTATTCTTTGAGGAAAACTTGGCTAGACTAAGAAAGGCCTCTCGGGTCATTAGCCTAGTAACACTCTATGAATCTATGAGAGCAGTATAAAGCCAGTAGTGATAGCACCAATCACTCAGTTTTCTTGCCTCAGAAAGGGAAGGTAGAGTCCTACCAGATAGGTGTCATGAGAAGAAAATATTAAAAAAACACACCCTGGCAAAAAATAGCAAAAAGAAGGGGATAGAAAGGAGGATGCTTGTGTTGTACCACTGAAGTAAATGAACATCTCCGTTTTTGGGGAGAGGGAGGGTCTGGAAAGAAAACAGAGATGAACAGTCTGGCTCAAAATAAACTCTAAAACAATTTTTGTCATAAATAAAGGATCAGTTCTTAACTTTACTCTGTCTTTATGAAACATGCAATAGGGTTTTATCACCATATGATCTTATAACTCAGACACCATTCTTGCAGTGAATAACACTATTTTCCAGTTTAAGAACTTCAAATCAGTCCCATAAGAAGGTTCAAAAAGAAAAAGTATAAGTTTTTCCCGTACAAAATTAAGCTCCCAAGGAGCCACTTGTTTTCTAGGTGGACATGTATGTAAAACCCCTTTCAAAAACTGTTTCACTTGAGGTAGAGTATAAAGAGGGATCCACTGGCAGAAAAGATGAGACGGCTGACAGGTGAATATTGTTAAAGAATAGGACAAGCCAGAGGATAATAACTCACAGATACACTGTACCTGCAGAGGTGCCTGAGCTTTAAATGATCCTGGTTTTTGCTTTAGCACAGACTAGATAATCTTTTCCACTTAGCCAAATATGATTTTCCAATAGCAGGTTTCTTAGCCTCCTTTAACACCTTCAGCACATCATCAGAAAACAGATGCCTAAAAGATTACAATTCTATGATCCAGGCAGTGAGCTGAAGATATTGAAGATGGGATGGATCAACCCCCATGACATGTGAGTAAGTCCATTATGTGAGGAAGCTTGTGTTAATTGCTGTTGGCCATTTTCAAAAGAAGGGAAAAACACTGTTGCCTGGGCCAAAAAAGAGTTACCACAATTATCCTTACAGAATTCTTCTGGATCTTTAGGAGAATCCTGGTTATCAGAGGAAAGACATACAGAAATATCCCTGGCCATGGGAATGAAAAGGCATCAGTCTTCCATGCCTCTGTGGAAGACGTCCAACAGTAGAATTTCTTTAACTCTCTGTAGTGAATGGAGGTAAACAGATCTACTCAAGGAGTTCCCCACAGTTAGATCAATTCCTGGAAGACTGGTGGTGCAGCTTCCATTCACGGTGGCCTGCTGTGGTCCTATTCATCTTGTCTGCTGCAACATTTTATTGTGACAAGATGTAAATAGCCTGGAGGGACAAACTGCACTGAGTTGCTAGCTTGTCAGGCTAGTTTACATAGGAAGTAGGATCTAGTTCCTTGTTTGTTAATGTACATCACTGTAGTGTTGTCTGTAATTACTAGCAGATGGCCTGGAATCCAAAGATGGTTTAAGTACCCAACCCAAGTAAGACAAAACTTCTCCTGTTCCAACCTTTCAAAGCCACCCAAAACACTCCCCCACTTCAACATTCTTGCCAAAGACAATACCATAATCTCTCCATCAGAACACACAAAATTACTTGGTGTGGAAATAGACAACAAACTTAGATTTGACACCCACATATCTCTCACAATAAAAAAAGTTCACAAGAAACTTGGTGCATTATATCGAAGCCGCCAATTCCTACCCAAGGCATCTAGAATCTCCATAGCCAATTCCCAGCTAATCTCCACCCTACTCCATGCATCCCCCATACTTACCAACCTTAGACAGACTGACCTACACAAGCTGGATGCTTGTTACAACAAAATTGCTAAATTTGTCACTGGAACCTCCTACTGCAGTCATCATTGTATCTCCCTTAAAGAACTAAACTGGCTAGAACTCCCACAACTCCTTCGCTTTAATCAACTCACCCTCGCTCATAAACTTATTAACCACCCCCATAACATCCCTTCCCTTCAAACCCTTCTCCAACCCTATCACTCTACCTGGCCCCTAAGATCAAGCAACAAAAATCAACTCACTGTTATCAAACCCAAAAACCCAGCAGGAGAAGCCATATTTTCATGTCCCATATCTAAACTTTGGAACAATCTTCCACCCTCTATAACGACTCTACCTTCCAGCAGCTTTTTCAAGACTGCACTCAAATTCCACTTAAATTTGCACTGGCTTTGCCCTTGTTCTAATCCAGACTAACACCCTAACCTCCTCCCACCCCCAGCCCCCCACCTAGACTCTTAACCCAACTATACTACTGCCACTACTAACCACAGTCATAATTAGCTAGTTGTCTTTACATACTTTAAAATCTTGTCTGACGACTTTGTTACTAATATTATAAACAACAAGAAACTATCTTAACTTGCAACATTTACTGTATATACTGTTGATCAATATCTTGTTTTTGTATTAAAGCCAACAATCTGTAATGTTTTTTTTTTTATTGCTGCAACTTTGTATATCTATTTATCATGTACATGATGTGGAGCTTTTCTCCCCGGGCATCTGCTGAAAAAGGACCTGCGTCCAATCGGAATTTCCTAGTAAACAAATGTAAATAAATAAATAAAATAAGTACTGAAAGGTATTTATTAGAGCCATAACCTCTGAAATTTATGTGTTCCAATTTATCCTGGTTATCCCAAAGACCCTGGATCTTCACCCCCGTCCCTCTTGCATACAGCTTCCAAGTAAAGTCTGAGGCATCTGTGTTATAGACTAAGTAGGGGCTGCAAGGGAAAAAGGGAGGCCTGAGTTGAGAGACAACTGTTTTCACCCACCAAAGAATCTCAATTTCACAACCCCGAGCACTGGGAGCTGAAAAGATTGGGGGGTGGTAGTGCTGTTGGGTCCAAACCAATTTGATGAACCACTGAATTTTCCTCATGCAAAGCCTGGCAAAAGGAATTATGAGAATTATCAAAGCCATGAAACCTAGAATTCTGATATATTCCCATGCAGTTGTCAGAGTCCATCTGCAAAAGGTAAGAAACTGTTATTTGTATAATTCCACTCCATCCTGAGAAGGAAAGGCTAGCGTCAGAGATATATCCAGCAGACATCCTAGAAATACTATTCTGTGAGTCAGAATGTATGATGATTTCTCTATATTCATTTGAGATCCAAAACAGAAAAAAAGGTTCTTTACCCAAGAAAGAGATCCTTGGTAGCTCCTGAAAGAGTGCAAAATTAAGAAAGTTGCTCAATTCTGGGAAGACATGAATGCCATGTAAACAGCAGTGAGCTATTACAGATATTTACTTTTATAAATAATCTTGTAGCTGCTGAGAAACCAAAGGGTAGGCATTAAACTGAAAATGTAAACCAGATGCAGAAAATCTTTAAAAAGTGCATGAAATACCTGTGAATTGTGATATGATAATAAGCAAATTTTAAATACAGATTTACTAGAAAACTGGCATTTTGAATTTTGTAATCGTGATGTGAAGGTTTAAAAAAGAAAGGCCTAAGATGGGTCTCTGTGTACCTTCTTTGCCTTTGGTACCAGAAATATTCTTGAGTTCAAACCTTTCTACAATTGATTTGAAGGAAAGGGGTCTATCAGCACCGCACCTCTCAAACTCTTAGTGCAAGAAATCTGGACAAAGCCTAAAATAATTGGATGACACAAACTCAAAAATATACACATTTTAAATATTGCTCTTATAAACTTAGAAAGTAGATAAAATTACACAATTTGTGTTAGCATGTATTTTCTGAAACAAATGAAGTCTGAAATGCAAACATATTCCATTATTTAGTGGCTTCAATCATCACTGATTTGCCAGGAAAGAATTTTTATGAGGAACACACCAAAAATATGAGGCAAAAATCTGGACAAGTACTGATCACCCCTTGAGACAGCATTTGCTCCAGAACAGGAGGAAACAAATGGGTGTGACTAAATTGGTGAAGAAGGATCCCTTGATAATGAGGAACAGAATTCCACACTGTCATTTGTAGCCCTACAGAATCGTTCTTAGAACTCATGTGTCTAAATTTATCTGATGCCACAAGGAAAAGTGAAGACTTAGACTTTGGGCAATCTTTACTCCTGAGTTGCTGAGGAAAGGGGGAAACACAAGATGGGCCAAGTAGTCCCTGGTTCATAGGAAATAGGCCTCTATGTCCCTTCTTTCTTTGGAGACATGGGGAAGTAAAAGATAGGACAAATGGATAAAGGTTCATAGGGAATACATTCAGAATGCAGAAGCACAAAAGTTTGACACTGAAAGGTCAAATCACAAAAAGTCAACAGAAAATAAAAACAAGACATTACACATATGCTATGCAGGGTGCAAGCACCCCTGCTCCTTGAACAGCCCCTGCTACTTATATAGACTAACTCTGAGATCACAGTGCAGTGAAGAAAAGGCAAAAACCCAACCACTGTATCACAATCTTTAGTGATTTGACCTTTCTGGGTTGATCTTTTGAGCTTTGACATTCAGAGTGCTCGACATGCTGAATGCATCCCATTTACAGAATTTCATTCAAAATATTTGACTGATCATGGTGCACAAAACAGCAACCCTGAAAGGTTGAATCACAAAACAGCAACTAGAAACAAAACTGTTACATAATATATGTGTTATGCAGGGGGCAAGCACCCCCTACACACCCTCTCATGTGGGCTAAACACCAGGCTAACTGCTCTGAATGGTCATTTTAAGCCTAGCTGTGTTATCCCATTCAGTATTCAAATTGCCCTTACCGTGATTTTTGTTCCTATACCCGTCACTTGGAATGAATGTTTCTGGGGTCATACAGCTGAGTATTGAAAGGATAGGGCATTTAGGTGCTGCCTATGTCCATTAGTAGCACATGGGGGCAGTCCTGGAGTACATTTCCTTATTCCAATCCAATCCAATCCATTCATCTGAGTTGCATTTAAATAGGAACAGGAATGAACTTTGTTTTACGTGGATGGAAAGGCTGTTCCAGAATACTTGGTATCCTCTGGGATATGTACTTGTCCCTTCAAACCATTCTATTAATGTTGCAGAAGAGATTAAAGTCTCATTTGACTTGTGGATGTGCAATAGGTCCATTATTACATGGTCAGAAGATGCCTTATGGGCCAGGCACAAGTTACCTCTTAATAGTCTATAAGAGTATAGTGCTAGAGCTTTGATGTGGTCTGTAGAGGTCATGTGCTTCAGTCCCCATACTCTCTTTGTGAGGAACCTCTGTGGGCACTCTAATTGTTGCATGTGTCTGGACAGATACATACCAAGGGGACATTATGCTCAATGGGCAGGATGAGGGTTGAGCACAGTTGGACAATGACATCTCTGGATGGGTCTACTTCAAAGCATCAAAATTTCACAACATTGAACCTCTGATCTGTGAAGACCAGACTATTGCAGTTGTGAAATATCAAACCTTGTGAATGGACAGTGCAGAATGTGAAATTTACCATTTTTTACTGAAGTGTGATCTCGGAGTTGGTATATTTAAGTAGTAAGGAGTGTGGGGGGTGCAAGGGGCTTGTACACCAGCAAAAAGTGAAATAAGAAGTTTTGACTTGTTAGATTTTTTTTTTTTAGGTTCGACATTTTACAACTTCGATCCTCTGGTCTTTGGTAATCAGAGGTTTGATGTTGTGAAATGTTGATCCTTTGAAGTAGACCCCTCTGGACTGAGATGCTATCATACCTCTCAGTCT
This sequence comes from Protopterus annectens, assembly GCF_019279795.1. Lineage (NCBI taxonomy): Eukaryota > Metazoa > Chordata > Ceratodontiformes > Protopteridae > Protopterus > Protopterus annectens. Next base: position 676,036,014 of record NC_056725.1, read on the forward strand.
CTTACTGAAAAATCTGGACAAAATCCTGACAAAATTGGGGGACAAAGGCCTGGAAATAGGGACACATTTTAAATATTGCTCTTATAAAATTAGAAAGTTGTTGAATAACAGGATTTGTGTTACCATACATTTTCTGAAGGATATGAAGTCTGAAGCTCAAATGATTGTTATTATTTATTGACTTTAATTCTTAAATAATCCCAATGATTTGTCAAAAAAACACTATTTTTATGAGGAATAGACTGAAAATATAAGGTAAAAATCTGGACATTTTGCAAACATTTGTACAGTTGAGAGGTATGGATGCTATCCATTTGTTTATAAGTTGAGCAATACAGAAGGACTTCCTCAAAACAGTAGGCACATGTTGGCTAAATGTTAGGTCACTGTGTATGTATGTTCCCAAATCTCTAACTACTGAATCAATTTCTTATGGGTGTATTGTCAGTGTGGTAGTTTCCTAGGGCAGTCAGTTTCCCAGGGGATACAGTAATGCACTTTTTGGTATTTAGTTTTAGTCCATGACTCTGGCACCATTTGTTTGTTTAGGACAAGCCGCTTGGGGGGAAAGCTGAGTCTTTTGGGTATTCAGCGACTGCTCCCAAGCTTACAGTCATCCACAAATTTGGTCAATCAAATACTCTTGATAATTGCTTGGACTTCTTAAAAGTAGATGCCAAACAGGCGTTGTCCCAGTACTGGGTCATGTGAGACTCCATTGATGATTGGTCTTTTTGTGGAAGTAGCTTCACCTGTCTTGACTTCCTATCTGTGAGCCAGTTGGCAATCAAGTGGGTGACATAAGGGGTTTATTACTAATTTAGTAAGCTTTCCTACAATGCCTGAGTGGGGTATTGTGTCAAAAGCTTTGGCCTTGTCAAGGTAGGCAGAGTCCACCTCCTTGCTTTTGTCCATTGCTTTGGTGAAAAGTTTGAAAAAGTCCACTAGGAAAGTAAGCATGACCTCCTTTAATGAAACAAAACTGGGATGGGCCAGTGTTTGGATATTTCCTATCATGGAATTCATAATAAGTATTTCCATGGCTTTACACATAAGACTGGTCAGGCGTATGGGTCAGTAGTTACCCAGGTCAGTGAATGGCCCTCAATATGATTTTTTTTTAATTTGTCCTTGGTTTTGGGAGTATCCTTCCTTTAGGACCTCAATCTGATTTTTTAGGTTGTCCTTGGTTTTGGGAGGATCCTTTCTTTTTTGAATCTCCCTGTCATTGTTTTCAGAAAAACTGTTTCATGTGCTCTGAATATTGCTTTCTCCATTTCCTGTAAAAGGATCCTGAAATGAAAGGTAAATTTCTATTAAATTTAGATATGGAGGGGGTTGACAAATCTGGGTAACCCTGTGAACTGACCTTCCCCTTTCTCTTTATCAAAACTTTCAAGTTCTTCAAGATAAGAATCTGAAAAAAAAACTTTGTTCTTCAGAATCAGATTCCTCATTCTGTAGAGTAGAAACTTGAGAAATACAGTGATTCTTGCCCTCTCAGACTGAGAATCAGAATCCGAGATGGGAAACATTTTCCTTTTTAAAAGAAGGGAATTTCAGAATGTAAAGAGTGAAATACTTCAAATAACCTTTTAGCAAAATTCAGACAATTTTTCCTGTCTGCTTTTAGGCTTACAGGTGAGGAAAAATGCCTAATTTCATGCTTCCTTTCCTGGGACACCCTGCTGTAAAAAAGCACCCTGAAAAATGGTATTTTCCCAGGAAATCAAGCTTCTTAAAGTGACCTGGCAAAGGAACAGTGTATGCTCCTTCCCCTGATACTGACAAGAGTGATTATCTGTTGCCAGATGAGGACATCAGAACAAAAAAATGTCGAAGGTAAAAGTTTTAGTGCCAACCCCAGGAACAAATTTTGACCAAAAAGTTATACTTTCCCTCACAAAATGTGGTAAAAGTGCGACATAATCCCCAACAGAGTACTTATCTGTCCAACTTCAAAAAAGTGATAGCAGGCAGCGCTCTTTGATGTCTGGAAAGTTCTGAGTGTTTGACACCCTTACCACTGACTTTATACTGCTTTTCTCAAGCTCTTTACTAGTTAGGGTGTGTGGAATGTGTCCTAAAGCTTTGGAAACTGGCTAGTTGCCCCAACCTTGGCAGGCTGCATCCCATACAGCTTTGGCTACTGCAACAGTGATCTAATGATGAACATCTATAGGACCACACATGGGTATTTGGCAGATTTATGAAATGAATAAAATGAACATTACTTACAGCTTTATAAACAAAATATTAAGCATGTCTTCATTTTATATGAAACCAGACCTTGGAAAACTAGAGTAACCCCAATAGAATATACTATATATAGTAAAAGAAACAAAGGAGAACCAAGAGTTTAGGAACAGATGATAAAAGGGGTGAGTTAATAAAATAATTTGAAGCTAGTTAATCTTTTGGGTTATTGAACTCAGTTTGCATACAGTGGTCTAATATTAAGGTTGAGGGAAGACATGCAGAGGCTAGATAGTAAATGTATTAAACCAGAAATAAGAGATTTTATAAGAGAGGCTAATACAGAAATGGCAAACTGGAAAACAATAACATGTACAGCCTCTAAGTCAATATTATATTTGAGAAGTCAATATAGTATTTTGAGAAGTCAATATAGTATAAGCTTAGAAATAGCACATAGTGAAGGAAAAGCCAGAGAAAGGGAAATATGTCTTTTTCATACATATGCAACTAAACTGAGAAACTGTATGTTTGCACAAATATTTCTGTACCCCCAAGAAACTTGAAATAAACTTCTCACAGCTGAGGCATATGTTAGAGATGTAATGATTCAGAAAGAGGTTCTAGTTCTTGACTGCATACATTTTAGCACCATATGGAGTTGCTTCACTACAAAAATGAACTAAACTATATGCTAAGCAGTATACTTTGAAGAGAATTTAACCTCAGTATGAAGATATTCTTCTTGAGCTGGTGTAATATAGCATGTACTACAAATATGAAAATGTTGCTATCTTTAATGTTGACAGCTGCTAAGAAAGCCATAACTAGAAAATGGAAAACCAAAGATAAACAATCGGCAAGAGTTGTAAAAAGGATGATTACGGGGATTAAAAATATGGAACTGAGAACTATTAGAGATCAGAAACAGAAACTCCTGTTTAAAATAAATAAATAAATTAATCAAATTAAAATGGGCTGTATTGAGATGTAATGGAAACTGAGCTCAAAGATATTAATAAGGAAACAAACACCCAAGTAGTAGCTCCGTTTTAATCTGTAACATAAGGTATGAAATCACTGGCTCAATTTTTAATATCTAATCTCAAACTATATTGTAATCAGTTAATTTGTATGTTTGAATGTTTTGGTTTACAAAACAATGTTAAATTACTCTGGAAAGCAAGATCTGATAGAACAGTTGTTTGTGATACATACATTTACTTGCCTAACTATTGCAAGTTATTGAAAGATTGTCAACAATGAGGTTATGTATACATATGAATCACACAATTCTAAAACTGTTACATTAGCATTCAAATAAATGCACAGTTTATGGAGATTATGAGAATGTAATAAAACAGCAGTTAAAACACTATTCTAACCTAAGACAAAATATAATAGAATATTTCTGCATGTGTTTTACACTGTAATTGAGGTAACAGTCTTCAGTTTTGTTTTTTTATTTTTTTTTAAGTACAACACAGGACACTGGTGTGTTTCTTATAATGTGAAGCTGAGCATCTTACAGAGAACAATGCATAAACGAATAACAGAAAGGCTCCACTGATGAATAGTAGCGTCTACAAATTTATTGAAGCATTTTTCGTTCAAATACCATACAGAACTTCATCAGAATAAACAGAGTTAAAGTACAAAGCTTCTTTTATAACAATTAAACGTGTCATGTGATGTGTTTTTGACCTATAATCATGCTCAGCTTCTTAACTGCATTTAAATGCTTAAGTTAGACTTAACCCTATGCATTCTGAATCTTTTTTGCATTTCCTTGTTCCTAAAGATTCTTATAAGTGCACTGGTTTAAAAATGTGCTAGTTTAAAACAACAAAGTGTGCACATATTTACACAAGAATAGTGGCAACATATAATACAACATACATTCCTTGTTAAAATGTTCCTTAAAAACTAAAGTTTGATCTGTTTATCTTAGCAAGCTTTTAAGTTTTAATAAGCAGGTGATAGAGCAAGCTTCATTCAAGCCTGGGTATTATGTAAAGGCATACATGGTAGGTCAAAAACACATCACATGACAAGTTTGAATTGTCATAAAAGAAGTTTTGTACTTTAAATCTGTTTATTCTGATGAAGTTCTGTATAGTATTTGAATAAATTTGAAGACACTACTATTCTTCAGTGGAGCCTTTCTGTTATTTATTTGTGAGTTTGCAGTTTCAGAGTTTTATATCTGAGAACAATGCATCACAAAGTTTCAAACACAGATGAAATACTTTTGCCATAAACAGCATTGTTAGATTTTTTTTTTCATTCTTGGGGGGGGGGGGGGATAAAGCAAAAAGAGTTTCTTGTTTTCTTTTGTTTTTCTGGGCTGAGTTTAGTGTTTTTGTGGTCACGTTTGCTTTGTGTCTTGGTTTCTTGTTTTATCTGTGGATTATAAAGAGCAAAATGAACATTTAGGGACACTTTTTTATAAGAAGACATTCAACCTGCCTGCTCTGTAAGAATAATTCCATTGTACTTTATAGGTTCTTATTCCTACTTATCGGATTTATCTAGATCCTAAAAAGTAGATATAGCACAGATGTGTTCTTATAATTACTAATGTTCAAGTATATGCAGTGCTGCTGAAGTGACACTTGGGACTTCTGCCTCAAAATACCCAACAACCATCTCAAGCTCCCCCTTCAGGCTGGGTGAATGCCTGATCACCTGAATGTAGCACATTTGTGTTACAATGAGGATATCCAGCTATGCCTTTTTTAGTTTCTTCTTGCCCTTATTAGTTCTTGGGCCAGGGCTGAGACCAGAAGCACATACCACCTGTGTGGAATGCACCCCAAATAATGGCAGCTTAATTAGAAGGACCAGTAGAGCTGATATCATATATGCATACTGGGTCAACCTGAAGAGAAGTTGTACCTTATAGGGTTAAGAGACATGAGGAAGTAGAAAGATATGACAGGTTATCCAGTGGAAGCAGCACATTCTCAGGCCACCCCCCCCCACACACACACACACACACACACTATTCCAGAAGTATGGCAAGGGCAAATTTTAAGTTGGCTCTACAGAAAATGTACAGGACATATTGCTTGCGCAAGATGCAGACAGATAGCCAGGTAACATGCTTCCAAAACAATGTGTGTACTGACATAAGGAAGTCAGTGGTAGCTGCTACAGCTCTTCAAAAATGAGCTCTCACTTGCCCTGATACAGTCTTGCCCCTGAATGACTAATGAGCATAAGTAGTCAATTACCTATTTAGAGATGGTCTGTTTATAAACATGGCTGCCTTTTTCACCCTTTGCATAGAAATTAATAAATGGTCGGATTTCCGTCCTTCTTTACAACCTTCAAGGCAAACCCTCAGTTGCATATGAACTTCCAGGGAAGGTAGTAACACCCTTTCTCCCTTATTCTGTGGACAAGAAGGTTAACAGCCTGATTTATGAAGACTTCTGTCACTACTTTTGACATAAATGCTGGATTGGAGCAAGTGATTCCCATTCTTTGAAGGTGGCTCGAAAAGGTTGTTTGCATGAGAGTCAACAGTATTGGTGCCTTTCTGGCAGATTTACTGTCCAGTGAAAAGACAGTTTTCTAGGTCAACTATCTGAGGGGTTCACTAGCAGCTGGCTCAGAAACTGGTAAAGTTAACTTTTCTGACATATAAGCGAAGTCCCATGATAGACCGATTATTTGTTTGGGGTGGGGGGGTTTCATATGTAAGACCCATGTTAAGAAACAGATTTGTTGATAATAGAGATTAAAATTTATTGATAATAGAGATTAAAAGGGGAGCCTGATATAGGCAGGCTGAAATTACTGACAGATATACCTTCAGTGAAATACAAGACAGTCCATTATACATGTTGGACCAGTATTTGAGGATCATGGACACCAATAACTCTGTAGTGTTTGATTCACAAGTCTAGTTTCAGATAGAAGGTATGTCCTTGGAAAGTATATGCATATAGGGAATGAATGCTAAATTATCCAAGCTGTCAACCTTACAGACTTCAAGCTGCAGGGCACGGCAGACCACTTGTTTTGGGTCAAGAAGTTCACAAGCTGAGTCACAGTACAGGCTCTGTCCTTGCCATAGTCAGTAGAAAACAAGGCAAGTGATGTTTTGGTAAAAAGGAAGTTGTGAGTAGTATTTTTTGCCTGTCCTCCATTACCTTCAGCATTTCCCTGAGGATATGAGGGACTAAATTAAAGCTGTCTATAAACGGACATGTCCATGTTATTGAGAAGGCATCTGTTTCCCAAACACGTGTTTGGTGTCCAGGTGCAACATTTTCTGACTTCTCTATTTGTGAAAAAGAAAAAAATGTCTAATTTTGATACAGCCTACTTATGGACTAGATCCAGAAATATATTCCTGTTGATATCACTTGTGAGGATCTTCCTCTGTTCTGCTCAACTGGTCTCCCAAAATGGTTTCCTGATAAGGGATATTATATGCCCTGAGGGTCATGCCCAGCTCTTAGGCCAGGTATCCTGCCTCTATAGCCACACTGCATAAGAGATAGTAGAGCATCCCTACCCCTCTTCTGTTGATGATTAACATTGTAAGTTTAAATGCAATGATGGTTATAATTAGTGCCATCAGCTCTTTAACAAAGATGTACTTTCTTCTCCGAGTTTCATCCCAGCTTTCTTGGACCATTAGTTTCCCTGAGTGGGCCCTCCAGGCTATGTCTAAGGAATCAGTGGTGACTGTCAAGGTGTTGTTCCCTAGCCTGAAGAAGACCACCTGCTGTATCCACCTTGTGAGCTCTTTCTTGATAAAGGACAGCAGAGAGATCAGGAACAACAGAGAGTGGGCACACAGGAGCAGTTTCTTAGCTACCACTGGAGTTTCCTCATTTGGATCTTTGCTAATGGGAAAATCAGGATTAAAGAGGCTATGCACCCCACTGCTCTGTGGAATTCCATTGCAGCAATCTGATTTTGTTGTGTTTTTCAAGTGAAACAAGTCAGGAGTAGCAAATTCCAAGAAAGAAGGAATGCCCTTTGGTTTGTAGTGTTCAGAACAGCTCCCATGGTTAGGATCTGCACCATGGGCATTAACTGGTATTTTAGCAAATTCACAGAGAGAGTCTCTAGTCTTTAGAATCAGGACAGAGAATACAGTCTGTGTTTTCTTGGGATGTGGTATCTGAATGAGTAAGCTGTGGGGTACAGAAAATGTGAATGCCATTGGTTATGCAACAGGCGGTTATTGGATCAAGGGATTTAGTGAATAATCAGGATGCAGATGATAAACCAAAGGGCAAAAAAAATAAACTGGAAGTGAACATCCACTGCTTCAGATGTGAAGTACATGGAGATAGTCAACATTCAGATGTACAGGAACCACAAATGCCCAATGAAGCAGAAGGACCTAA